>NC_134573.1:60030314-60267814 GCF_050947875.1 Dermacentor variabilis | reverse complement strand
AGGCAACACCGCTACCACGGCGTAAAGGGCGATTCAGGTAGAAGACATCATATCCGGGTATAGAAGAAACATTGTCATCACTAGTATACCAGGTTGCTGAGAGCATAATGACATCAAAAGAAAAGCCCATACTATCAAAAAATGAATCCAAATACTGATGTTTATTTCTGGCGGACTGAATATTCAAAAGAAAAACCTTTAACCTCCGAGACACCTATTACCAAGATGCGACTTTAGCCTGTCAGGTTTAATATGCATAAACAGGTCGTGACACTTGTAGAGCCTCTTAAGCAAGCGTCATCAAGTGATTTTTAGATTTGATAGCAATGGCTGTGTCACCTTCTTTCTGTCTGACGAGAACTTTGCCGCCACTCTGCCAAACGAAGCGATAGTTCTTGCCCCATGCCCATTGCTTTGCCTCCCAGAGAAGTGTTCGGGTTTGTTTAGTCAGACTATCTTGGATGTACACATTTTCATATTCATATGCATCCTTCAGTTTCTTTCGGTTTTTGAACCAGTCATCACGAACAGGTTGCCGAGCGAAGCGAACAATGATCCCAGGCGTCTTATCAGGTTTGCATTGCAACCGGTGAATTGCTGTCACGTCTCTAGTCGTAAGCTGCGGAAGCTCAAGGGAAGCAGCGCAGGCGTTCACTTTGACAGGAGGATCTTCATGATCTGTTTTTTTGTATGCCGTGAATTTCTAGGTTTAGCTTCCTGTTATGTCTCTCTAGTTCACTGATTTCTTTCTTGATCTCTTCAATCTGTCCATTGCTTTGGTTACCCTCAAACTGTTCAGTGCGATTTTTCAAATAAGCCACGCTATTGCCAGGTTGGCTAAGCTCAGCGAATGCTTTGTCAAATTTTTTAGACATCAGCTGAACACTTTCTTCTATTCAAACAACAGCGTCTCAGAGCGACGTTAGTTTTTCTTGAAGCTCTGCAATCACAGCAATTTTAATCACTCGACAAGTTGGACAACGCCACTGTTTTCGAGCAGATTCCCCCTTTGATTTGTAAGTTTTTTCTGAGATACCTGAACAAGAATCCAAATGATACGAGCAAGAACACTCATTACACACAATGCAGTCATCATCAGGTTCAACAGATTTGCCACACTCAAAGCATCTATCGTCCTGCTTATTACCCATCTTTGCAAGCTACAGGGCAGTGGTACAGCAGCACAGGATAACGAATGTATTATAGGTTCAAGTGTTCCGTGGCAAACCTGCCAGTACACGAGCAGTCAGAGATGCGCCTTCTCTGTGCCGCTGCAGCTGCCCATGTGCCCAGGGAAGCCGATGGCCGCTTCTTTTATAGAGGCAGGTGCGGGGCGCAGAACTCTGTTTGTGGGTGCGACGGAAGCAGCAGGAAAGCCCAGCTTATCACAATCCGGCCAAGCAGTGCGATCTCCAAGCACACGAGCAGTCAGAGACGCGCCTCTTCTGTGCCGCTACAGCTGCCCATAACACCTGCAGCGCTGCGCGAAACAAAAACAAGTGGCAACGTTTGCTTAGACCAACGCTTTGAAAACATTTCTTTCTGTAAACGCGTCATGTGTATCTAGAAATAAAACATTGAAATTCATAAGCTTATGTTTGCTGGCACTTGATTGAACAATTACCTTACCTGGAGCGCTTCACACACACTACAATTACCATTTACCTGGAGCGCTTAACACACTTTACAATAATATGTACTAAACAAACACACAAACGCACAATAAAATGTTCATGGGCTCACAGGAGTTTTCTTTGATTTCATAACACAATATTTTATAACTGCTATAAACTGATAATTTCTAAGTTGTTTCCGGTAGTCTGAAAATGCGTTCGACAGAAATAGTCTCAAGATAACCAAAAAAAAAACAACAACAACATTTTTGCGTTTGAAAGTCCTAATGAGATTTATTTGCAAGAAAATAGTGTAAAGCATGCTTCACGATTGCGAAACGTGATAGACCGCGATGCAACTAATGTTCGAGGTAAACTGTTTTTCCGTAAAATTATATTTTTCGTCGGGAACTGTTTGGTATATGCAACATCATGTGAATAGAGTGATCAGCAAAATCTAAAATATGTATTCAGCTGCATGCTTCGTCGACGAGAAATGTTATGAATGAGCCCTTCATTGTGCTTCATTCCCATTCCTGCATTGGCTCTCATTTACTCTCTCGGCGTGATGCTTTATGAATAAGAAATTTTGTGACATTCCCTGCCCGCGAAGACTGTGGTGATACGAAAAGAAATACCTCTACATTAATATAACTAAATTATAGAATAATACAGACCAATACCGTGATATCATTATGAGCTTTGCCGTAGTGGAGGACTGGCTGCTGAATAATTTTGACCATCGGGGTTTTTCGTTACTGTGCATCTAAACCTAACTACACACGAAGTTTTTGCATTTAGCCCGCATTGAAGTAGACAGATTAGAATCAGTGGCCTTGAATTCGTCAGCGCGACGTCATAGCCACTGGCTGACACATAGCGTGGTTACATGCACGATACATTACATACGTAATGTTTGTTGTTTTCCTAATGCTGGCATTTAAAATCTCACGCTAGCAAAAAAAAATGGCGATAGCAATAGAACAGCGCCATGCTAAGTGTGCACGCACTGACAGCGCGAGCAAATACATGAAAGTGAAGTTATTTTAGCCGGAGTGTAGCAGACGACAGATGAGGGTCCCCTGTCTGACGTCACTGGAGCGCCGTTCCTATAGCGCCGTCATCGGTGGCGCACGAGGCTAATATATAGCGGTGTCACCAATAAGGGCTCTCCCTTCACTGGTTATCAAAGTTTTTCTTTATTTATTTTCGCAGAACCAATTGCAATTCTTGATATAATTACTTTTGCCTGTTTTTTGCAGTATTATGACTCTATCATGCGCTAAACAGGAAGCTGGAAAGTATTTCTTACTCAGAGAAACAGCACTCATCAGAACATGGCATAAACGCGTCAAGTACCTTTTTGTGTAGACCGGGCAGCAATTACATCTGTGAGACAGATGATATGACATCTCACTCCGGTAAGTGTCTATGACTGCGCCGTATGAGACGGAAAATAAATCGATATGTTGTACGCTTAAAACCACCTATTAAATGTCTTTCAGGAAAGATATCATTACACCTAGGCTATTGTTGCTTCCCATTCTCCTAAATCACCACGTAACGTAAGAAAGAACAAGAACCGTAAAACAGCTTGGTAACAGAGCTTGGCTGCTCTGTTACCAAGCTGCCGTTCCTCGGTTCTTCATAGGTTTACCTGATTGTTTATTAGTCAACATCGAAAGCTCTCGCAATTTCGATGTTCCACCGCGACTAAGAAATTCAATGCTGCACCACTACTTGCTCATTCGACTGTGCTATCTCTGTTTGTAGACCATTTTGCTGACGCCATCCACAGCATAATGACCGGGTCATCGTCGCCTTGTATCGTCATTGTGGGGGACATCATACCTCACAGTAAATGCAGAAAACAAATACTATGCCTGAAAGCTTGAAAAAAAGCCAGCCTCGATAATATTGGAATGTGATATTATTTATTTATTTGAATGAATCATTATAATTTATGATCTTATATTTATGATAATAATATTATTATATATTATATTATACTATTGTGTATGTAATAAATATATTAAATAAATTTTAGGATAGTGCAGAAGCTTGTTCTCTCTCGGTTTTCGTATTTCTTTGTGCATGTATGTCTAAACATTCTTCTATATGGCGAGTCCCCCAGTGAAATAGCCCCCACCTCTAAAGTCAAAACAATAGTTGCTTGTAGCGACGGGGGGTCGGAATAAATGAATTGGTCACGATGAATTTATTAACTGTGTTTACTTATTCGTTTTTCAGAAGAGAACTAGAAGTTTTCTCTGCAATGAACTGCACGTCATGATGGAGAGATGAAGAGCTCAGTGAACGACAGCTCTGCATTTTTTTATTCTACCATATTGCGCAAGCTGTGTTGGTAATTGAAAAAGGGTCACCTGCTAGGAACTAGATAGCTTAGTCATAGCGATCATATCGCCATACCGAGCGTACATACATGTTTTTTGCTCTTTGCTGAAGCAGCGCCGTCAATGAAGGTGCCTTTTGCCTCAATCTGCGATCGTATAATGAAATATTTGAAGCGCGAAATATGTAGTGAACTGACATGGGAACAAAATTTGTTGACGTTATTTTGTGAACGAAAATCTGACGCGATGAGTAATATATAAGGCCGAAGGAGGGTCTCAAACTGTCAGACTTGTGCGCGCAGCAAAGATGAGCGGCCTCAGGGCGTGCATGATTGTCCTCCTAAGCTGTTCCACAGTCTCCGGGAAGCTTGGAAATCCGGGAGGCGCACGAAAGATGCACTACGCTGTCGCGGACAGCTTCAAGGTAAGTTGCGACTGTGCAAGATTGCAGTGTAATGCTATATTGACCTGCAGGGTGTTTCAGCGAACACTTTGAAAATTTTGTAAAGGTTGCCTGTGGCAGATAGGTCAATTCTATTTTATGAGCCGGTCTACTCGAAGCGGCGGACACTACTTGCACAAAAAAATTGAAATTCAAAATCGTCTAACAAGAATTCACTAATTAACTTTTTAGCTAATTACCTTGTGACCCGTATTGCAATTGAACATCTCTAGCCGTGGACTTCGCAAGGCGACTCCCCATTTGGAACGAATTCTGAGGACGACACCAGTCTCGAGATATAAATTCCCGAACGTTGCGGAGAAAAGCACTGACGTTCCAGTTACTTGGGTGCTGAGTGCATGTAACGATGTTTTGATAACAAATTAACTGGAACGCCAGTGCGTTTCTCCGCAAAGTTCAGCAATTTATATATCGAAACTGGCGTCATCTTGAAAATTCGTTCCAAGTGGATCCGCTTTGCAAACTCCACGGCTATAGTTTGTAAATTGCAATATGGGTCATAATGTAATGAGTTAAACACTTCATTAGTGAATTTTGACTAATTCGTCAATTTCGGATCTTAATTTTTTCTGCAAGTATTGTCCACTGCTTCGAGTATACTAGCTTATGAACTAGAATTGGGATATCTGTCACAGACAACTTCTAAAGACTCTTTGAAAGTGTTCGCTGAAATACCTTGTATATTTCAAATGGGACCTAATCCCGGGGTGAGTCCTCCGAATGCATGTTCACGAACTTCCAGTTCTGTAGAGTGCACAGTCCTTGATACTCCGTATTGCTCTTAAAGTCATATTCCAATCGAATGTGGTTCGACATTTTTTTTTACTCGACCGACGTGGTATAAAATGACCTGGTGAGATTTACCGATCGCTGTTACTATTACTGACAGAGCGTAAACTACAAAAGAACACGTTTTTCAGTGTTAAATCTATCCAGAGAAGCAGGGTTCAACTACGCCTCAATTTGCTTGACATCAGCGGTCTTTTTATGCTTTTCTATTTGGCACTATACATATACATGGCTGTATGCAAAAAAGTCGACTCCCATGCAAAGCTCTTTTTCATACTGACTAAATAATGTTTATGACGGTTTCTTCAGCGTCTCAAATTTTTGAACTGAGGTGAACGGTGAATGGGCCGATAGATCTTGGCGTGGCAAAGTTACAGCAATTTTTCACGTACTCTCTATCAGCACTATGCGTACTCCATGCGTCGTTCTTCCAGAGCACATTTATGGCAATCATTCAGCGCACCAGAAAGGGCAACACGGCACCGGACCAAGTACTTTGTGTACCAGGTCTCAATTTTACAGGCTTCTGCTTTCGCTCAGCTAATTGATGTATTTATTAAAGACAAACTCTTTTTTGGCGAGTTACCAGTTTTCCGTATCGGGTGTGTTTCTAGCCTCTTGCCGTTGGCCGAACGTGGATCTGGTGACACCTAAATATGCGTGCCGATAAGGTTCTACTGTGTATGCGACCTAGGGCCACAAGTCGCCGCGGAGTTAAGGATATAAGTTACGTGATAAATCAACATCAGTAGAATTGTTCGGCGGCAGTATTAGAACAGAAGACCCCCAGCAGAGCAACCCGATGTTCTAACACGACGGGCGCATGACGCAGTGGATGGAATAAAACACCCTTAAGCATACCCCGCGTGCGACCTAGCGCGTAGAAGCTCTGGCAGCACTTTATTGCGCTGTCATTCAATATAAACACGCCACGCGACATTTCCCGGTGTCGATAATTACATACAAAATATTGATTTCTTTGGTTTAAATACGTTTTCGCAAGAACATTGCTCACATTTAGTGTACGGTTTTCCTTGCGTCAGAACGAGAAAGCCATGCGGCAAAATGTGTCTCTGCGTATGCCTACTCCAATCGCGCAGTCTGGTTCACAGAACCAGCTGTATTATACGGCTTGCTGGAACGAATCGCAGTACCGCCATGCAGTCGCTACCAGCGGTGCGCCGTCTCTGCAGCGAGGCACCGCGTCACTCACACTGTGCAAACCATGAATCCGCGTGTTAATTGTCACAGCGCCCGCCTTGAAGTTCCTTCGAAGCTCTTACACCACATACCACTGCGCCAAGGAGGGCCCACATAAGCGTCAAGAGCACTCAGTGACCCAGACGCAGCAACAAAATGCTGCTGTGTGTTCGACTTCAGCTCCACGCAGGGGGCGCCCAGACGTGACGTTACGCGAATAGGAACTCGAGGCTAAGCGACAACACCGATAATACCCTGCGCGTCAAAAGCACAAAGCAGATGCACATTGTGGCCGCCGTGATCATGCCGCGGTTCATCAACGAGAGGCCCACACAAGACACAAGAGTCTGTAGCTGTAGACAATGCTGCTCATGGTCATTGGCTTCTTTCTGCCCACGTTTTTCAGCGCACGTCGCGCTACGTGTGTTTACATCATCATCATCATCATCATCATCATCATCATCATCATCATCATCATCATCATCATCATCATCATCATCATCATCATCATCATCATCATCATCATCATCATCATCATTTTTATCTCCACTGCAGTACGAAGGCCTCTGCCTGCGACCTCCAATTACTCCTGTCTTGCACTCCCCCTAGTCTTCCGCCGTCCTCTACTGCGCTTCCATTCCCTTGGCGTCCATTCTGTAATGATAATGGCCCAGCGGTTATCTTCACTACGCAATATATGGCCCGCCTAAATTCATTTGTTTCTCTTAATGTCAACTAGAGCATCGGCTATCCCTATTTATTTTCTGATCCACACCACTCTCTTCCGGTCCCATAACTTTACGGCTAACGCTTTTCGTTTCATCGCTCTTCGCGCGGCCCTTAAGTTGTTCTCGAGCTTCTTTTTTAACATTCAAGTTTTCGCCCCATAGGCCCGCGTCGGTGGAATGCACTGATTTTACACTTCTATTTTCAACGACGCTTGTAAGCTACCATTCAGGACTTGGTAATGCCTACCATAGAGACTCGAATCCATTTTAACTCTTTTGTAAATTTATTTCTCATGATCAGGAACCCCTGTGTGTAATTTACCTAGATAAACGCGCTCCTCTAGACTAGACACTGACTGGCGTTCCTGAATTCTTGTTTCCTTGCCAGGATATTCGACATCATCTTTGTCATCTCTATAATGTTTCCACCGCACTTTTGCACTTTCGCGGTTAAGGTCCTCAATCATTTGTTGCAATTTATTTGCAGTGTTGCTGAATAAGACAATGTCAGCTGCTAACAAACGGCTGCTGAAATACTGGCCGTTGGTTCTTATTCATAAATCTTCCCAGTCTAATAGCTTGAACGCTTCTTCTAAGCATGCAGTGAATACAATTGGAGAGATTGTGTCTCCTTTCCTGGCCCCTTGCTTCGTAAGTAACTTTCTACTTTTCTTATGAGGAAACAAAGTAGCTATGGAATATTTCTAGATATTACCCAAGATATTCATGTGTGCCTCCAGTAATCTTTGATTACGCAGTGCCTCTATGAGTGCTGGCATCCCAATTGAACCAAATGCATCTTAGAATCAATGGAAGCCACACAGAGAGGTTGATTGATGTCCGCAATGTAGTATTGGTGACATGGATGTGACCGATAGTAGAATATCATTTGCTGAAGCCAGCCTGTTCTCTTGGTTTATTGAAGGCTTTTGTTGCCCTGACTCTAGGAGAAATTATTTTTGTGAATGTTTAATACAACACTTAAATGAAGCTAAGCGGTCTATAATTATTCAATTCTTTAACGCCTCTCTTCTAATTAATTAGTATAATATACACATTCTTCCTGCTATCTAGTACACTTTAAGTCATGAGGCATCGCTTGAAGGGCCGCATGCTTTTCAAGTATCATTTCTCCTCCGTCTTTGATTAAATCGACCGTTATTCCATATCTTCCTGTCGATTTCCCCGGGGGAATATCTTGCAACGCCCTTCCAACTTCATCAACAGTTATATAAGGAGCCTACGTGTCCTGTTCAAAACTACTTCGCATGTAAGTAGCGTCGCTTGTGGGGCACTGTAAAGCTCGGCACAGAATACTTTTGCTGCTGTTGCACTGTCATCAAAGTTGCTGATGACATTACCCTGCTTACCTTTCAGTGCATGCATCTTCCCTTGCCCTACGCCAAGTTTTATTCCCACTGATTTCATGCTATGGTCATTTTTTACAGCTTCCTCAATCTTTGCCATGTTTTAATTTTGAAAACCCTTACATAGTGTAAGGGCTACAGCGTTTACATAGTGAGTTTATGTTTACTGCAATTCAAACCGCCAAGAAAGCTTCAAACGTTATTTACTGTAATTTTCTAACAGTTTGCTATCAAATTAATTATTATGAGTTGTGACCCTTTTGAAGAAATAAATCAATAAAGATGTCCAACAGCCAGATTTACAGAGATTACTTTAAGCACGGAAGGCTGATACTGTAATCGTTACGCCACGGACTCTTCTCCCCTGCAGCGCCGTGCCTCATAGTCGTATCGTAATTGTGACATATTGAATGGCGGTCATTATTTAAAACTGTGTAATCCAAATGTGAGCCGAGCGCACAGATAACGATGTAAAAAAAAAATTCAGTCCGGCCCTGCTATTACTCCCCTCACGTGAGGAATGGAGCGGTAAAGTGCGGTACCCAATGTTGTTCCTCTTATCTTTGCCACCAACGGTCGCTCAGGAAGACTGTCTTTCATCGATTTCAAATGGAGGTTCAATCGCCTACCTGCGTTTTTCATTTATAAACCATGAGGCCCCGAAGGGCATTGCATATAAGGGGGGGGGGGAACGTAGCAAAGACCAATCAATTGATGAGTGATAAATTTTTGGAAGGAACGCTTGACTGGTTTGAAGAAAAGGAGCGCTACAAAGATGTGGACTGAAAGAACTTCTTTTAGTCCGCCTCTTTGTAGCGCTCTTTTTCTTCGAATATGTTAAGCCAACTAGCCCACATCCAGCTTATGCCGCTTGACTGGTGTAATTGTTTGCTTCTCTGCTCTGTCTAGGAAAGGCATTGTGAGCACAGTCTATAACATATTTCTATCCGTTCACACCGAAATCACCGCTGCCTTACTTCCTCTTGCCAAGCAAAACCATCGTTGCGCTGGTCTAGTATTACACTAGATTACCTTAACTGATGCACAACGCTTATCTTCAAGTTGAACTATTTCCTTTCCACGGCACATGTGGCATAGAAGAAATGGGATAAAATCAGTTACGGTGTACAAATCTGGAGTATTGCCAACAACTGACCCGCCAAAACCTGGTCTTATTTTGTCACAACCAATATGCACATCTGAAGCAATTTATACGCCTTTATTTACTGAGATTAATCATCTGTGTTCGTATGCCTTCGCAGGGTATGCCCGATGTAGAGAAAACGTTCATTTAACGATGAATACTCATTACAATTCACCTTATTAGCAGTAATTAGGGTGTGCCTCTCGCCACACCCCCTGTTTTTTTTTCTTAAACGGCAAACTATATATTTTTGGCAGTAGTTGTTA
The DNA here is from genome assembly GCF_050947875.1 of Dermacentor variabilis. NCBI lineage: Eukaryota > Metazoa > Arthropoda > Arachnida > Ixodida > Ixodidae > Dermacentor > Dermacentor variabilis. The sequence goes on along the minus strand of NC_134573.1, from coordinate 60,257,890 downwards.
CTAGAACTATGCACTTCTAATGTATCCACAGAATTAGCAGCTGTGCGTAAGAAAAATGATATTTACGAATATGAGCTTCTAAAATAGACCTTACTTGAACAATGTCTAACACGTTAAAAAAGCAGAATAAGGCTATTTGCCGCACTGTGTAGTAATTTGTCCATGCTGTGAAGGTAATCCTCGTAGTGGAGTTTTTCGGAAGCTAAAAAACAAATGGCGCAGGTTCCACTCACTGTAGATTCGATGTTGTGCGAAGCATTTGGTAGGCTGCTGGCTATCCGGCGTCACTTGAGGTTCTGTAGATTGTCACCCCATGGAGCAATGCGTTGGTGAAAGGCTGGCGGTGTGGCTGCGATGACACCTGCAAGGTGTTTATCGTGTCGCGTGCACTGCAGTCTCCAGCGAACCAATGTTATTGTGCAATCTCCAGCGAACCAACCTGTTATTTTTTTATTGCCAATCTATAAAGCTATGTAATATCAAAGAGTTTCCAAGTGTCAGCTGTCAATAGCGAAGAAAGGAGAAACATCTCAGAATGTCGCTTTCAATGAAAAAAAAGAAAAAGAAATGTTGCTATGAGGTGTGCACGTAAAAGGCACTGGCAGAATGGACTATTATTAGCGAATATTACTTCTGCACCTAGGTTAATAAAACCTGGCAGGCCAGCAGACGATTTCGCTTTTTTGCGAAATTTGTGCCTATGTGACTTGACGCCGCGCTGATAATATGAAAGCATTAGTAGGTGTTTGCATAAGAGAAACAGTCAATAATTTTAACAATGTGCTCAAGCTTGCATAAAACCTTGTGATTGGTAAAAGGTACTGTCTTTTTCACTTGAACTTGTTAGGAGAACAATAAGACTCATGGCTTAACGGGCACAGCAACTGTGAATTTATGCTTGATGATCCAGAGTCGCAGTGCAACGTTGGACACATACTTCAGCAAAGGTGCATATATCTATCCTGAGCGCATGCGCGAAAAAGGAAGAGAAAGAGGCACGCGATTGGCTGCTCCAGTTGGGACATCATCACTCTCTGAAATGGGTGGGCCACACGTCATACGTACTCCTGAGGAGCAGGCACCTTTCGATCAGCAATGCTGCTAGCGGAACGCGGAACGAGCTCGTCCACACCATGCCGGTGCTGCACCCCAGGCACAAGACCAGGGCCGTGCAGCCTAGCGCAAGCAGCAACTGCGTACCGTGGATGGGACAGCCTACAAAGCCGCCGTTTAATGAACCGTTGGGAATAACACATTGATAAGCATCGATGCCGCACGTTCCGGCTTCGCTGGTTAATCATCTGTATGGAGCGTTAGGGCAGTGATATATTATTTTTAACGAGAGCTTCTGCTGAGCCATCACTCCAAGAGTGCGATCAAATAGGCTCGCCTAGATCGCACACACCCAAGCTAGGTAGAAAATAGTGGCGTATGACAGAAGGGAACGCATGTGACGTCACAGAGAAACCCCTGGTCACGAAATTAGCGCATTCAGCGCTACGGCTGCTCTGAGGATCGATAACACACACACAAAAATCAAGAAGTACCTAAAGAAGGCTTCGCATTCGACGAGCGCCATAGTGATTGGGACACCAAGGATACAAGAATAGAGCTTGATTTCTTACCTCTATTGATGTGCGCTTCCATTGACCATTCTAATATATGACATCTTGCTAAAAAACACACATCGCTAATGTGGAAATTTCGGTTGGCGTGACCTCCTTTACCACGTGAACACAAAAGTATATAATTTACTCGCGGTAACCAGGGATAGCTTGTGCCGAGAACTTCCAGCGTACCTTGTATGAATTCCGTTCCACTGAACATGAATGCTGTTATTGTTCCGTGAATTTCATCAAATCTGGCTCTGATAGCGTTGCAGTGCGAGCGCGCCATGCTAAACGAAGGCTGCTCATATTGTAATAATTCCACACTTCGTAGCAGTACACCGAGTAAATTTCCGACTGACTACGGGTTTGACTCGTGCAATGAAAATATTTCTTCAGTTGTACCGAGCTCAATTGTGGTTTTATAAGATACGAGTTATAAAAAAGCTCATTTCATTTGACACAGATATATCATTTAGTTAAGAGAGTGTTTCTGCACTTTCAAATAAGTAAACGCTGACGGAATTGCGACACAATTCTCGACTCCTCTTTTGGAGGGTGGCAACGCCAGCGAGCTAACCGACGGTTTGATTTGTGTTCACCGGGAATTAGAACTAAGCTTTCTGATATCTTTGATACAAGATCCTCAACTTACATGGCAACCACTTCCAGTTACATGACCATGACAAAATGTTAGTACAACTCCCCCGCGATTGCAGCGGAAAAATTGCAGTCAACTGCGCTACAGCTTCGAACAGGATTGTAGCAATGGTAACTGGCAATTCGAATTTTTCGCAGTCAAGGACGGTTCAGTAGTGAATTATGCCTCCGGAAAATGACTTACCGTTTTGAGAGGTGAAATCAAAATGTCGCAACATAGTTGCATGGTCCTCCGCACTCTGCTGAGGAACACTGTAGACTTTCACGGCTCTGCAAAAATGGAACGAACGCCACATCTATGCTCTGCGCCTATTCCTGCATAGCAGCGTCGCTTTCCTAAGTTTCATTACTCAAGTCAGCATTTAATTATAATATTCTTTTTTTTGTGGGGCGAGGGAGGCACTATAGTGTTGCTCCGATTTTAGCAGTATCTTTCGACCTTGCTCCATCCGATTTTCAACTCTCTGCTCACTACAAGAGCAAAGTGTCAGCTGTGACTTCTAATGTCTCAAAAAGAGCGGATGTCATCGCCTATCACTCTCATGAATTCGTCACGGTAACATAGTCCATTTGAAACAAACAATTTACTATGTTGCATGGAGATCACATATATTCTGCGGAATTTGTTATGCCCCTTATTAAAAAATTTTTCTAAATGGCATGTATGATAGAATAAAGAGAGCTACATAACGTCACTTAGGATAACAAGCATATAAACAGGCAAGTGTGTATAGAGCAGACAAAACCAGATAAACGCCTAGAGTAGCTATATAAATGTACAGTAACAAGGTTATATTATTGGTACACGCAGTCGCCTGTGCAATTCCAAGAGCTTGCGTTGAAACCTTACGGGGAAATATCTTTCCATGGTTGACGCGTCATAGTGCGTTTTGTTGCAAAGGCGATTCGAAAGTGTGTTCAAGTGTTCTGGCAGAGATATTTCCCATACAAACAACGCGCACTGCAGTATTGCAAATATCAACTGATAACACTTGTTACAAGCTCACCTCACGATGGTGAATTGTTGAGAGTACTAAACATAAATACATTTTTCCAACGTCCCATGAAACATTAGTATTACCATATTTAAAAATATTCACCGCTTCCACGTACGTAAATGTATCATAGAGCACCGATGATTGCACAGGTATTACGTCTTTATTGTGCGATGCTGCTGCTGTCGCACGAAATTAGTCCAGAGCCAAAGGAATCGTTGAGGTTTACCATCTCATTTTGGTTAAAATTAAACAATCAAAAGAAGTTACCGGATGGTTACAATTGTAACGCGAATGCTTAAGCCCTAACTGCAGTTCGGGCTTTAAGGAAACTTTTTTTCCCAATATTTACGTCGCGGAATCCCCTGCGGTCGCTCCTTCGTCGTCACTCAGCCTCAGTCATCCTGTTGTATACTCATGTCGCTCTCCTACCGCTGTCGTACCGTCGTAATTATTTCCGAAATGTAATCAATTTTATCGTCGTGCGGCATTGTCATACCATTTTTCCAGCGTCATTACATCTCAAGCATGATGTCATTTAATAGTGATTATTCCGTCGTTCTTATGCATGATTGCGCTGTTGTCATTTAGTAGTGAGCATGCCGCGGTTGTATGAGATTGTTAACATTGTGTCGTCGTCAGACAGACGATATCTTGTATTCGTTGTCACGCTGTCGCCGCCATGCTGCCATGGTCATATCATAGTCGTCATTTCAGCTTAATAATTATCGTCGTACTGCTGTCCTCACATTATTGGCATATATCATTGTGGTCAGGCTGTTGTCCCTCCACTGTCATAACTTAAGGAAGGTATTTCATTGCACTCAAGCCAGCGTCGTTATGCCACCGTTGTCTTTGCACTGATATAGCTCCTTCGTCACTCAACCGCCACGGTATCGGTGTCATACAGTCGTCGCAATGAGGTCATGCTCGTGGGCGACCTCGGCAAGCGAGTACGATAAAAACTGGGACGATATAGGAGTATATGGCACATCGCCAAAGCAACGATGGCCTCAGAATTATGACTATACGTATTAAATACACGTGATTTCTGGGATCCGGTCTGTCGCTACATCTCTCGAATGCTATTTGCATTACCGTTGACCATCATCGTCAGCTCAATTCTGCCGTAATTTTTTTCTAGTGGTTAGGGATGTCCCCAGCCCTGGTGCTCGTCTTCTTGTGGGGGTTCTCATTTCGAAAGGGCGCCTAATAGAAATTTCATGTGAGAGACGTCATCTCTGGGCGCCTGTTGTCCAGCCACAGGCGGCCTTGTTGAAGAGCAGCCGCTGCGGCTGTGGGAGGCAAGTGTTGCCGCCGGTACCTACCAGTAAATTGGTAGAAGCGCGATCACGGCTTAGTGCTTGGCCATTATGGATCCTCTATAATTGGAAACTGGTGCTTTTGTATCTAGTTTTCCATCTCTTTTTGTTTGTTTGGTCAGTTTTTTTGTAAATAATTGGGATACAGCAAACAGAGGCCCTTTAACTCTGCAAACAACGTTGGCATTAGTTTGTGGATATGTAACATATGTACGTCATATCTATTTCCCCAATATTTCAGGTAATGGAAAGCTTCGCCTACGCTGTGGCTATTTTTGACTCCAGATACGACCGTACACTTCATTGCTGGTCAGCGAAACGAACAGAAATTGACCGAGAAGCACGAACAGCAACATATGCTCTCGCTTTTCCATCAACTGGGTACGTCATCTTTTGTGCAAGGCATTAACAAAACTGGGCACGCGAGGAGTGAGGAGACTTGCGGTCCAGAGAAAAAGAGCTAAATACAATGTGAGTGGTGCTTTAACTGCACCGCTGCGCTCGGTGATGGTGACGTGCTTGGGATCAATACCTCTCATAGCACACGCACGACCTTCGTTACCTGGCCGCTTCCAGGAGATACACGAGCAAAACTGGTGCATGTCTCTTGCTACTCCGTCAACGTGACATCAGTGAATAGGCTCATACTTTTAAGCACAACAGCAACCTGGGCGAATGCTAACTGGTTCAAGTTTTAAGAATAGCACTGTGCCTGACGTGGTGCGAATGAAAGAGACAATATGATGGGCAAAACGACGATTTTATTATGACATTAATTAGGTGAACACTTATACATGTCAGATGGTATCCGCACCAGTCACTGTCAAAAGAAGTGAATTGTGAAAAATGAACAAAAACAATAAACATGATTCTTGTAGAACATACTGCGACAGCCGCACACTTCCTTTTGCTTTTTCTTCTCACTGCAATGACACGTGCGGTTAGCATGTGACATATATAAACGGTCATCTACTAAAATCTCTGACTGTAAGGCCAGCACATTGTGCGTCGTTTTGTATCTTTGTTCCTTGTCATTTACAGCGCTACTCTCAAGACTTAAACCAGTAAAAACTCGCCACGCTCACAATTTCGTAGTAGGTGTTGTTGGAATAGTGGGTTCATAATGAAAGAATTGAGACTATAAGACCTGTCGCCATTTAGCGCTAAATTAAAATGAACACTTACGTGGAATTCACGCAACGTGGGAATAGACGTCAGTGAAGCCTGTTTTGCTGTTTGAGTTGACTGTCGACTCTTAGCGGGGAGGTTGGCGCTACCCTTAAAGCTGGGCCTGTACATTTGTGGAAGGCGGCACCCTCATGGCCATGCTGTCTGCACAAAAGCGATTCGATGCATTTATACGCATCATATCTGGAGATTTCATATAGCCCCAACAGTAATCTTGAACACTTGCAAATGGCAGAACTTTGGAAAAAGAAGTTGAAAACGTTGCCTAGCTATTCACAGCTACTGTGATAACACTTGTTTGAGCGGAGTTCGAATTTCAGAAGGATAGCTATTCCAAAGTATGTGTGTTTGTCTAAAGCAGCAATTGCAAATATAACATCAAATCTTTGAAATTAAAGTTCGCTTTCGACATTTAACCGTGTTTTTACGTTTACAAAAGGCCATAGCAGAAAGAACGTTGGCAAGAGGAAAGCAACATCTTCAACAATGACAACATTGTGTGGATCAACAATATAAGGCTAGGTACTGCAACAGTTCAGTGTTTTGATTCACGAATAGCAGTTTCTTCATTACATGAGACTAAAAATGGTAGTTGTGATGGTATTCTGTTCTTGCCGTCTGTACGTTTTTTTTCATTTGCAGAGAAACTATACCATTTCATGTTAAAGCTGAAGAAAATTCTCCAGCGTTCACATACACACTCGATAACGGTGAGTTTTCCAAATTTCTGCACACGTAATAATGCGGACTTGTCTACAAAATTTCTTACATTTGGGCACCTGATTCCATAGGTTTCTATGAGGCTCCAATTTTTTTTTAAACAGAGTAGAGGAGATGGACGTGATCTTCTTAGGGGCAGTCTTATCATTCATTAAATCGAAGAGCACGTTGTTTATCGAATAATTCAATAAAAATATTCAAACGACTGCAGAAATATAATACTCGTGTGTCACATAATGTAGTCGGGCACTGAATACTACTCATTGCTCGAAACGCGTCTCATTAGGATTCTTAAGATAGGAAAATTCCTTCAGCATCTCTAAACAAACTCTGAGTCTTCTACAGCTCATCTGAGAAGATACTGAAGGTCCTTCCAATTTATTTTGTTACGTGTGGTTATCTCGTTAACCTTATACAGCCAGACATCTTGTACTAGGATGGAGAGGTGGGATTGTTTGATATTTTATTCTCGAAAGAAACTGAGATAACAGGGAAGACGAAGGACAAAGAAAGTCACGCATAGAACGGAACGCTTGGGTTGTGTGTTGCTTTTTTCGTCCCTAGTATTTACTGCTTCTTAAATCATGTACTCTTGTGCACTCGCCTATTAATGGTGGATTGCTTTGCATGTGTGGAGATACTTTCTCTTGAAATTTTTACAGCTGTTGTATAACTAATGATTTAGCTTCTTTTAAAAATCAGCGTACAACTAATCTGCATCGAATTAAATACGGCTACAGTGTTCTAGATAAATCTCTTTTCGATAATGCTTTGAGATTACGGTTTTATGCATCGTGTAAAATAATATTGGAATGTTCTATGCTTGGTATTGGATGTGTTGGCTTCCTTTTTAATTAGGTCTATGGTATTTTTAGTACTTCAATTTATCTGAACGCTGTTTTTTCCGACGTTCTATTTTTTACCTTCATGTTTGTAATTAAACCCCTCCCCCCCTACAATAATGGCCAACTCGGGCGCTGTAGGTATTTTTGTTTAGTAAGTAAATAAATAGGGTGCAAAATAAAGATCACTTAATATTTTTTTGCTTTCGAACACGGCATTGAAAAAAAATTGGTGCTTCCATCCTTTAAGGATCATTTGAGAGAGTATTGTGAATAACAGTATTTCTTATGACGGGTTCGTAATTGGTGACGATTTGTTTTATATGTTGCGACAATTATATTATTAACTGTTGTGATGATTATATTCGTGGAATGGCGAGACAGAGTTGGGATATTTACGTATTCAGAGTGTGTAATAAACAGCTTGACAAAGCACGGGCCGTGGCCACCCGCAATCAGCGTCACCACAAAGTCCACGCGTGGCTTCCAAGATGCATGGCGCACGGGCTAGTGCGAAGGCTGAGAACTGCTTCATTGTTGGTGGTTAAAAGCCACACGGGCAACTACTAAAGTTAGGGCTGCTCTGCTTCAGAATCCCATGTGTCGCGCACTTCATTACAAACAGCGCCAGGTAAAGTTTAGGGTATTGGATGATGTTCCTATCTACTCTCTTCCAAACCAACTTGGGTCTGTGGGTGTGTGCTGCATCATATGGTACAAGCTGGCTTGAAAGAGGTCAGATACTAAGATCATGCCGCCAATTATGGGATATTCCTGAACAATGCTAGTCACATTAAAAAGAATCCGACGACCCTTAAGCACTTATGATTTGCGAACGCGAAAGCATTAATGTCCAACTGAACGCCCTGAGCGTTCGTTCGAGTTACAACGAGCAAGCCAGCGCGTTTAGACGGTTAGCGCCATGGCGAGTGTATTTGGATCTGTGACATTATGCTACCTCGCCAGGCTGCCATGGAATCTAATGGGGACGGTCCAGGGTAAGCCGTCATTACTTTTGACGTCACCGCTTTGACGTCAGCGTCGAGCTTGAAAATGGAAATTTTGGGCCATGTAGCCTGATGAAATAAAGGAGAGTGAACAGGCCTGCTCTCCAGGAGACACTGTTTTAGTCCAACGGGTAATACACTCGTCTTCTGAGCGGGGGGTCGCATTCTTGACACTCACTACTGCCAACGTTTAGCTTTTGAAGTTACTGCGCTTTTTCTTGTGCATTAACTTCTTTACAGCAATTGACGAGGAGAGGTTAAAAGGCAGGCGAGAGCTTGCGAACAAGGAACGCGTGGATAACACCGACCTAAGGGAGCGAGGATGATGTCGCGGCGATGCCCTATCCTTTCACACACCACCTTGAACGTCAGCGCGGCACAGGTGTTCCTTTTCTCCCACTCTGCTCCGTCGAGGCACGCACTTGACGTAGCGTCGCAGTCAATGAGAACTTAGGAGACGCTTCGCTGCCATAGAGGCCATGTTTTTCCCTCAAAGGGTCACTTGATGCTCTCGCATCAATAGACTGCACATTTTTACGAAAACATTGCCTCTCTCTCTCTACAGATTCTACCCCGAAAGAAGGCAGATTCTACTACACCGACTACAGAAATTGTGTTATTGAGGATCTGGAGTATCGTGGGCATCGTAAGTACAAAAAAAAAAAGGACTGCCGCAAATCCAGCTAGTTGGAATGTATACACAGCGAAGAATTGTGTAAGCGCATAACGATTCGAAACACGAAAGCACGCTCGTACGTACACGCAAGCGCACGCAGACACAATTTAATAGCTGCTTTTGCTGACTATTAGCGAGTAAAACAGACACCTTGAAGGCATCATCGTTCAAGAGTCGACTTCTGCATACGTACGTTGCGCAGTTCGAATCCGCTCCAACCGAAAGGCGAGCTTACTTCTGCATTACCGCTAAGCCGTGGATGCGCGAACGTGAGCTTCCTGGTCCTTATTTCTGCCTTTCCCCCGCACGGCCGGCGCCGTCACTGGCACGGATGCCCGGAAGTGAGCCCATGGTAGGTGCTGCAAGGAACCTACCAGCGTGTACGACGCACTTACTCTACTCTGATTAGTTCGCGTATCGCCACGGCAATAAAGAAAAGAAAAGTTTGCAAAGAAAGGTTTGCTTCTAAAAGTACCGCGACCTGACTTGGAAATATGTTTGCTAAACGTCTCCGTGGGACTACTTGACATATCACAATGGGACTAACGCCATACGGGACTCCAACAGTGGGGCTATTGTTCCTTCAAGTCCTGTGTTCACAGTTGCGCAGACCATAGTGCATCAAAAGCGCGATTATGCTCCGATCATGACTGTATTATTTCACATGTCCTGTAAACATGTCGGAACACATTTGATTGATCCTGCACAGCAATATGCGTAAAGCGTTTTAGCGAAGCATGATGGAATTCTGACGTTATGGTATTTGCCCTTCTTATCAGCATGTCGTCATCTAGCGGGTTTACTTCTTTCAAAGTTTTTGCCAGTGCGTTATATCCAGCATATGATTAAGTGCCTTGATGGATGTTTTTTTAAGTATGCTTGGCAGTAAAAATATGCTAATACTAAATAGTTGATGTTCTTATACCTGCCTTCCCTTGAGAGAGCTGTCGCATGACGTTCGGTCTCTTTATTATTTCCACAGATTTTATACATTGCGCCACAGTACGTCGAATTACGTACGCAGTGCACTATCTGTAAAATAAACAAAGCTATGATTTTTAATGGGTCGAATGAAGGCAATCTATGACGGATGAATTCAGGTGTGTGCCACTTCTCCAATGTCATAGGTTGCGCTAGGTTGCTTAAAGAAACATTAGAAGTTAATACTGTGTCGACGTGGACTGTTTGAACACCATTTCAGAAACCTCGCAATGCTTGTTTTGTGCTAAGACTTAGTTGACGAGAAAAGTGCATCTCAATGTCCAAAAGAAAGTCAAGGCGACCATTCGGCTAATACAGAGAGTCTCCAACAACAGGAGGGTCATAAAAGAAATAAACGTCGTACGGCTCGTTCAGGCATTCGCGATCACCCACGTCGCGTACGTGGCGGCGTTCGTCCACTGGAACAAGGCTGAGAAAGACAAGATCGACGCGCTCATTAGGAAAGAGTACAGAACAGCACTTGGTCTTCACCAACACACAAGAAACGAAAAGTTACAACTCGGGGTACATAACACGCTGGAGGAAATCTCGGAAGCACAGAGGACAGCGCAACTCGAAAGACTCTCCGGAACCAAGGCGGGCAGAGAAATCATGCAAAAGATCGGCACAAACTGCCACGGAATGAACGGCTTAAAGATGCAGATTCACCGAGACGTTCGAGCCGCAATTAACGCGGAAAATATCCCGAAGAACATGCACCCCGTGCACAATGTCAAGAGAAGAAAATGCCGCAGGAAAACGATTCTCAAAAACCACGGCGCTCGGGAGGGGGTGCTCTTCGTAGACGCCGCGCGGTACCCCTGACACCGGGACGACAATGGTGGTGTCGGCGCTGACAAATGTAACTCCCTCTTCGCCATGGCGGTCGTATGCACGAAGGGAAAGACCGTGACTGCGGGCTCCGTAAGGACCAGATTATCGGAGGCAGCGGAAGAAACGGCAATCGCATTGGCTGTTATCAACAGTCGGCAACAATACAGAACAATAATCAGCGACTCCAAAACGAATATTAGGAATTTCACAACGGGCTGGGTCTCCACTGAGGTGGCCAAAATCGTGAACCGCAGAGCAGAAGACTTTAAAACTGCACGATTACACCCAGATACCTCACATGGATCCCGGCACATATGTGAGAAGTTACCATGAATGCCCCTCCCAACCTCAACGAGAAGGCCCAGCGAGTCGCGCGAATACTAACCCACCGCGGCACGGACAGTGATGGCCCAACATCCCGCAACCCCCGGGTAAGGGGGAAGGACTGCGGCGGAGGCGATGCAGAAGACGGAGGAGGCGAAGACGAGGAAGAAGCGATAAAAAACGACAGGGACAGACTGGTCACGTACCACGACATACTGACACACTACACGAAACAAAGTGAAGCATACCCACAACCCCACAAACAACTCGACATGTCTCAAGAAACAGGTTGGAGAAGATTGCAAACCAGAACATTCCGAAACCCAGTACACTTAAACAGTATAAATTCATCACAATACCCAGACGTGAGCTGCAAGCTCTGAAAACACGAACACGCAGACATGGCACACATCTTATGGAAGTGCACACAGATCAGATCAGTATATGTAGAGGACAAGATAGAACCGGAGCTCCTCGTGCAGCGATGGCTAAGCGCTATGACTAGCTCAGAAGTACACGACCAATTATGGGCTATCCAGCGGTCCCGGGCAGCGGTGGAAAGGCAATGCCTCACCGCTCATAATGCCCGGGTGGCCTGAGCCCGGGCTGGCAACCTCGCAGGTCCTTTTTCCATTAAAGTTTTTTCCGTCCGTCCGTCCGTCCAAATACATTTCTCGAAGTCCAAATCTCGCGCCTTCTAACCGGGGGTGTGCTGACGTTGCATACGCCATCACCGCCCTTTGCTGCCGTCGGTGTGTGAAAGGGCGCCCGACGGACGGCGGTACCGAGCCATGACAGATAAAGTCAGAGCGGCGGGTTCTCCGCTGCAACTACTTTTTGGCCTAGCGGTGAAGACCGTTCGGGCATCTCGCGACATTACATGGAAATTAAATTCTCTAGCACTTGCTGTTTGTGCGAGTTTCGCGAGCCAGCAAAGCGAGCGCAGCACTATGCGATAACTACTGAAATACGAAAGCGTGAGCGGCGCTCAGTTGAAAGAAAACGATACAGCTCGAGCGCCCCCATCGTTGTCACGGGTAATTTCAATGAGTTCTTTTCTCTAAACATGAAATAAAACGGGACAAGTAGCATCTTATTTCGTTTTATATTGCAGTACAATGATGTTCTGTGAAATGAGTCGTTGACTACTAGTGACAGAATTTAACTGAGGAATGTTTTAGTGATCGGGCAAGTGCTTGAATGTCCCGGGAGAGTCTCTAGTCATGTCGTACATTTTCCTCAATTTCTCGATTATTAAGGCTCTGTTCGCGATAATACTGACGCCTTAGAGATTCTAGACCGCTAATCTATCAGTTTAGCTTGACAATATTTACCTTAAGTGTCCCTTTAAGTGTTCGACTGCGTCAGTCCTCGTAAAGGCACAGAAACAAAGTTTACTCCTTCGTGTGGTTTTCTAGAGCAGCTTTGTCGGTGAGGTCATTGCCGGAGATACCGTAATGGGACCCGGAAGCCTCTGAAACACGATGTCGTGTCCTTTCGCGATCATATAATGCTGCGTTTCGCGTATCTTCGACACGGGCTTTTCACAGGATCGGTGACGAAGAGCTGACAAAACACATTGTAAGGCCGCCTTCGAGTCACAGAATATCGCCCACCGATTAGCCAGTTAGTTGCTAAAATAATCAACGGTACCTCGGAGGGCACCAAGCACCAAATCGGTCGATGCTGTGACGTGGAAAAGCATGTATCTGATGCTCATTGATCGTGACGGTACAGCCATTGCGCCGCTGGAACTGGTCTGAGTGGAAGAGCCATCCCTATACGTTTGAACTCGGTCGAAGTAGAAAGTGTGAAAACAATCCATAGCTGCTTGCTTCAAGGGCAAGGTAGACAGGTCAGTCTTTTTTCTATCTCTCTAACAAAAATGGGCGCTTGAGCTTGTTTTAAAATATAAAGCGAAGGGTGAACGTGCTGAGGATCTAAAGCCCGATTGTAGGAAGACACGATGAATGCTTACCAAATTTGAGAATGTCGCCTGTGGTCGTCGTTCTGGAAGGCAGGCAAGCGATCTTGACTGCATCGGTTAAACGTGACGAATATGGGGCCTCAGCATGTCGGTGGTAATTGCCATTGTAACAGTTTCCGCTGTTGAGGCGCTCCAGAGAAGGCTAAGACAAATGCGTAGTGACTGTGCTTTCATGCTCTGAAGTTATCGAAGATTTGTATTGCAGGTTTTAGCAGGCACGAGCGAGCTATAGAATAGGAGTCGTATAAGATGTGCTCGGTACAACTGTAGCATGGAGCCCTCTGACAATACTCACGTTTTTGCCGGCAATAAATTTGAAGACATGAACAATATATTTGAGCTTCTCCTTCAAGTGGACAACATGGGGGCTCCAAGAGAGGTCTCGGTCAACAATGGCACACGAAAACCAATTATTTCTTTTCTAGGAGATAGGCAGGTTAGTGATGTATACTAGATAACCGGACACCGCTTTTCGCATAAAAGCGACTAACGCACATTTTACGGTGGATATGGTTAGGTCTTGTGTGCAAAGATAGCCAGATGCCTGTGTTGCTGCTTTCTGTATTCTTGCACAAACCTGCAGGCGTGGGAACGCTGATGTCCAGATGCAGATGTCAGCATAGACTCAGACATTCACTGTTGCCAGTGGGGATTTGGCCTGCCTAAGAAGCACGTGGTTGCAAAGAGTAGGGCATAGAAAACTGTTTTGGGGAACTCCTCGGCACGTGTAGTGGTTGGCAGTCGGACCATCATCCGTACGTACAAACACCCTGAGTCACCTAGTTAAGGATCCATTGAAACGCTCACCATTCCAGTTCAATTGTAAAAAAATGCATCTATGGTGACTTGATGAGAAACGCTGTCGTACGCGCCTTTCACGTGAAGAAAGAGTGATACTGAAAGTCGATTCCCATATTATTTCTGCTCTACAGATGACGCTAGATCAATGACACTGTCAATATATGTACTATCTCTCAAAAATCTCGCCATAAAATCAGGGTGAATTTTCTGGTGTTCAATGTACCATTCGAGACGTATGAGGATCATACGTTCCATGAGCTTCCCGACGCAGCTGGTGAGTGCTATAAACCGATACGTTGCCAGTTCTAGTGGTGAGTTCCCTGCTGCGCTGCTATCAGGCGGCTGCGTTTCCATTCCTGTAGAATGACGCTATCTTGCTATGAGCAATTAAAAAGTTTGAAAAGTTCTTGTCATGCTTCTCGACCTAGGTGGCGCAACGCAGTACATGGTATTCAATCATGCCCTCGTAAAGACGAACACATACAGAGAGCCATAGCAGCTTCTAACTCTTCCATGGGGAACGTAGCGCCCATACTTGTGTCTCATGGGCCGCGAATGTCGCCTAAACCCATGCGAGGGATCAACACTGACCCACCGGCGACTTTCAAACAAAATGTTTCTGCAACGTCTATCTCAGGGTAGATTGATAAGGAGCAACGGCCTTAAAAGGGTGTCGTCGCTGGGGACATGAGCAAATACCCCGTAGGGTACGCCATACACAGGAAAGTACGCTGCGGTGTCCAGTCACTAGCAAAAATATTTACATTTTTGATCGGCTAGCTCATCCCTTCGGCGCTATGCCTTCTTTTGCATGCGCTGAGCTACTCTGAGGTGAAGAATTGACTCCTTTCAGTTCGGCGACGTAGTGCACGAAGCCTTACCATTTCACTGTCATACTCTGCACGGCTCGATGAATGTGTGAAGAAACCCGTACAATCGTGTATTCCCTTTGATATTATGTCTTCTAACCTGCTTTCAAAATATTTTTTGCATGTCTCTTCTGCAATATATTCAAAGGCTGGTCAGTTGATTTGGCGAGATACAAACGGTAATGACCCATCGAATGATCCATCGGCAATGAGCCATCCGTTATAGTCCACCAATTCTCACATGGATTTTAATATCACAGAAGCAGTGCACGCTCGAATGCAGGCGCCATGACACCAGTGTCAAGTCAAGGCAGCGGCTGTACGTTGTTCCTAGCAGAAATGTCAGGCTTCTGTCATTTAGAAATTTAGAAGACATTGGTTATGGCCTGATGGAAAGTATATGAGTGACCTGCTCCTTGAACTTTTCCTGGAGCTTCCCCATATCTGGTGGCGAGCGTTCACATCCCTGTTTATTATCGAAGGAGTGGGAGTCGCAGTCATAATATCTTTGTGCCTTTTGAAATCCAATTGATTTGTTGGGGAAAGGTAGACGCCAATAACCATAAAAGACGGTGGCTTCTTTCTTACATTCACACATGCCTATCGGTTAGCGTACGGGTTGGGCAAAATGCGCAATGTACTTGCGAATGTAAATCGGAGCCTTACTACTTCTGGCACATGTAGTTGAAAAGAAAGGTTCATGTACTAATAGTCTTATGGTGGCTGATAAGTTTGGTTCACAGAGGAGCAGTATAGGAAAATGGTTTTCAGACACGAACTGCCGGAAATCCGAAATTCCCGACATCAGGCCTCTCGCATTTCACTGGAATATGGGAACGTTTCTGATATCAGCCCGGAACGATCACTGTTGTTGCCAATTCGCCATGGTTCCCCTCTATAGGTTCGCAAGCACTGGAATTTTGAAGGCTTGCGAGAACCGGATTGATGGCATCTAGCACTTCCAATGGACTTCGAGCTGTTGGCGTCTGTAGCTTGTCCAAAAGCACATGAATAGCACTCATCAGAGTGCTGATCAGGACAACAATTTCTCCATTTATCATGAGGAGGCAAAGTAACCCTGGCTGTAGAAGTCCGATCTATCTCAGTAAGTGCATAAATCCTCGGGAGTTCAGGCGAAGCGTCAGTTGCCGTGCTGTTAGATGCTCCTTTGCCCTTAGAATTGAGTGTGCTTTGCCTTGCCGGAAGAGGGGGTGGCAATGTACGTGGCTCACGTTGCACAGAGGCTTTGGATGTTCTTGATCGGCGTCGGCGACGTGACCATCGTCACTTAATAGATGTTGCTGCTTGTCGGTAAGACGAGTGGTCTCTAATCATTTCCTTACGAATCAAAGTGCACTCCATTGAGAAGACATCGTGAGGGCCGCCGCAGTTTGTGGACTTCAGCAGACTGCCCTCGAACGTGTTAGTGGTGCGAGTCTGGTGCACCGAGAATACACGGTAGTGTTTTCGCATCTACTATTCACATGACCTCCCTTCATGCACTTCTATCATTGCAGCCGCTTCAGTATAAAGGGGCAAACTGCGTGTCGTAAGTGGCCGAACTATACATGTTATGGGACGGATTCACCCTTAAATATTGTTCCGCGAAAGACGAGCCAGTAAGACGAGCAACTATATACAGGTTATATTTACAACAGCGGTAGACGAGCTGACCGGTTGGGTTCACAGCGCGAGCCCACTTCATTCTTTCTCCACTTTTCTCGAGCCAAGGGGCCCACGCGCCTCGTTCCAACAATCAAATATCACAAGCGTGTACCATAATTTCCCAGCGGCAGAAGCGACGCCCCGGAGCATCTAAATGTCATAACTGGGAGGTTGATACTGCTTCAGTCGTGTAACGTGCACGATATCACTGAACAGATCGCCCCTGACGCAGATGCGGCGTCAGGGGCGATCTCGTAGGTCACAAGAGTCACGGCACAAAACACTTGGTATGCGCCTGTGTAACGAGACAGCAGTTTTTCTGACAGGCCAACCTGACGCGCCGGAGACCATAGAAGCCCCAAAGAACCAGTCGGGAAGTGCATGTCTCGGTGTCGCCGGTCGTACAAAGGCCTTTGACTCTAGTGATTTCAGAAGGTGGTCACGGGCCATTTCCCTTGCGTGGGCAGAGCGGGTGATGGCGTCAAGTGCATATTGAGTGGTCGGTGACGAGTGAACAGGGAGGGTTAAGTGCAGGGGCAGTGCTGGTTCTCGGCTGAATAGAAGGAAAAATAGGAAATAAGTGGTGTTCTCGTGGCGCGATGAATTATAAGCAGATGTGACAAACGGTAGAGGGAGGTCCCAGTCAGCGTGGTCTGAAAAGACATATTTCGGGAACATGTCTGTTGGAGCACCATTGAGACGCTCCCTGAGGCCATTTGTTTGCGGATGGTACGTAGTGGAGAGGTTGTGCCCTAGGGCACAGGAATGCAGGATGTCCGCTATAACTTTTGTTACGAATGTCCCGCCACGGTCTGTGAGAAGTTCTCGCGGAGCTCCATGTAATAAAATCACGTCGCGTAGAAGAAAATCGGTGACATCTGTGGCGTAGGTTGTAGGAAGCGCTCGGGTAATGGCGTAGAACGCCACGCAATCCGTGGCCAGAGCGATTCACCTGTTCCCAGATTTAGAAAGAGGAAAAGGACCAAGTAAATACAAACCAACCCGAAATAATAGTTTCGCGGGAATGTCTAGTGGTTGAAGGTAGCCAGCAGGGAGCGTGGATGGTGTCTTACGTCGCTGGCATTGCTCATACGCAGCTACGTATCTTCGAATGGAGCGAGCAAGCCCTGGACAAAAGAAGCGTCGGCGGATTGGGTCGTAGGCATGTGACGCACGCAGGTGACGCACGTAGGTGAGTAATGCAGCGCCGTCGGGGACAATGTTGTGCCGGTAGAGTACGCCGTCTTAAAGTGTGGATAAGCGAAGGGAACTGTCGGCAAGTGACGATTCCAGGCGGTCAATGATGACACGCAAGGACGGGTCACGGCGCAGCTCGTCGGCGACATGGAGCAGTGACGCCGAAATCAGTGTCAGACGTAAAGGTCGCGACTTCTACTGGGTAGTGAGAGAGGCAATCTGTGTCCTGGTGTAGGCGTCCCGACATGTAAGTCACTGTGTAGGGATATTCTTGTAGTCGGAGGGCTCAACAACCGAGCCGGCCAGTAGGATCCTTGAGCGACGAAAGCCAACAGAGCGCATGATGGTCTGTAATTACTGAGAAGGGCTTTCCATATAAGTATGGGTGGAGCTTTGAAACAGCCGTGACGAGAGCAAAGTATGCGCGCTCGATAATCAATAGCTCTGCAGGTGTAAGGATTCGGATAGTATAAGCTATAACGTGGTCGTGTCCGTGTTGACGTTGCGATAATACGGCGCCGATCCCATAACCACTGGCATCGGTTCGAACCACTGTAGGTGCGGAATGGTTAAAGTGGGCCAGGACCGGTGGATTGGTGAGAAGCGTGATAAGGCGTGAAAATGCGGCAGCCTGAGGGGAACTCCATCTAAAAGGCACGTCTTTCTTCAGAAGTTCAGTGAGTGGTCGAGCGATTGCTGCGAAAGCTTTCACGAACCGTCGGAAATGAGAACAGAGCCCCACAAAACTCCGGACTTCTTTGACAGACTGATGTACAGAAAAAGCCGTTACTGCTCTTAACCTTCTCCGGGTTCGGTTGCACTCCGGAACCATTGACAAGATGGCCTAGAAGTGTAATATGTCGGCGCCCGATGGCACTTCGATGAGTTTAATTTGAGCCCATGCTTGCGGAGGACATCAAGGATAGCTGCGACGCGCTCAAGGTGTGTCTCAAATGTACGAGGCAACAGAAGGACGTCGTCGAGGTAACACAGGCAAGTTGATCATTTGAAACCTTGAAGCAGACAGTCGATCATCCGTTCGAAAGACGCGTGGGTATTGCATAAACCGAAAGGCATAACCCTGAATTGGTAGAGGCCATCTGAAGTGACGGAAGCGGTCTTTTCTTGGTCTTACTCATCGACGGAAATCTGCCAATAACCAGATCGAAGGTCGATGAACGAAAAGTATTTCCCACCGTGAAGACAAGAGCGTCGTCGATTCGTGGTAAAGGGTAAATGTCCTTTTTAGTAATTCGGTTTAGGTGGCGGTAATCAACGCAGAAACGCGACGTGTCATCTTTCTTGACGACGGCTCAACAATGCCTCTAGCGAGCATCTTGTTTACTTCCAGCTTAAAAACTTGCCGCTCTGCCGTGGACACCCGATATGGTTGGCGGTTAATGGGAACAGCACCACCAGTCTTTATCCGGTAATTAACAAGGGACGTCTGACCAAGTGGTCGATTGTCAGTGTCAAATATGTCGTGGTAGGAAAGCAAAAGGCGATATGGAGCCACTGCTTGGTCAGGTGCAAGGTCCGGTTCGACCATGGGACGTTACGTGCCATCGAGCTTCAAGGCATCCTGCTGGTAATCAGGAGGATCTGGAGGCGCGTCGGCTGCAAAAGCAGTGACATGGTCATCTGTCACTGACTGGAGCATTGCCACAGCTATGCCTTCAGGTAACACTTGCTTCGTCCAGCCAAAATTGATAACGGGGAGACATATGCGATTAGCTGTAAGGGATACGACGGAGTGTGGCACGGACAAGTCGCGCGCCAGGAGGACATCACGAATAGGTGCGACTACATAGCCGCTAGCAGGCACGGTTGCCGTTGAAGCCACTTGACGAAGGTTAGGCTTTTGGAGATAAGCGAGCAAACGCTGTAGTGCAGAGGGTGTTCGGTTCGGGGCGAACGTCTGAAACAAGAGGAAGCTCGAGGCACAGCGTACCGGGTGGAACAGTTGATGAGGGCAGAATGCGTCGTCAGAAAGTTGAACCCGCAGATTAGGTCATTAGGGAGACTGGTCAGCACGGTGAACAGGCCCGGAACTTGGCGGCCAGCAATTACTATGCGACCAATGTACATACCCCTGACGGCCAAAATGGCGCCATTGACGGCTCGTGCTGCTCGAGTGATGGCAGGCGTACGAACTTTATTTAGGCGACGACACAGGTTAGCGCTCATTATGGACACTTGGGCTCCTGTACCAATTAATGCCGTCAACGGAACACCATCTACGTCTACTTCAATTAAGTTCGTGTTGGTGAGGAGTGTCAACGGAGGATTTGGACAGGACGAACGTGATGCAGCACTACCTCCAAGAGCTGCATGGCCTAGCTTTCCGTCCGGGATGGTCCATATTTGATCGACGATGAATAGCGCCGTGGCTGGGGCGACGGTGACTGACGGCGCTGAGGTGACGGCGAGCGAGCAGGACGACTGACATGGACGGATACGTTAGAGGTAGGGCATACGGAGAGGCGAGTGAAGGCGCGGGTTGGCATATGGGCGAGGAAACGGGGAAAAGGAGCTCGAATACGAAGGCGTCCAGTAGCTGCGGTAGTGGCGAGCGACGTGGTCAAGGCGGAGGCAAAGGAAGCAAATGTGCTTGTCGTCTGGAGTTCTCCACTCAGCAGGGTTGCGGCATCTGGGATGGGAATAAGGTCGCCGTGAGGCGGAGCAGTCGGCAACGGCCTGGCGTCAGGTCGGGAGACAGAGCAGGCACCAGAAAAACTTAGGTTCGCAAATTCTTGCCGTACAACTGCTTGAATCAGGGAGATCGTTGGGGCTGGTTGGTCAATGGTGGGTCCAAGTGCGAGTGAATGGAAAGGCGCAGGACTTGTAGCCTCGAGCTCGCGGTGAACAATACGTGTGACGTGTTCATTTAAAGGTGGTGAAGCGGTAAGGTCAAAGCAAGACGACATCGCAGCCGTGATAGGGAGCCTGGAAAACTGTGGAATGACGCGGCGGTTTTTCGCAAGCTGAAAGTGGCGGAATTCCTTGACAATTACGGCGGTGGTGGACACATTGTTAAAAACCAACAATTTGAAGGCGTCGTGCGCCATCCCTTCATGTATGTGGACGACTCTGTCAACCTCGATCTTATTCATGTCGACTTTCCGGCAAAGCGCGAGCATGTCTTCTATGTACGAGACAAACGATTCAGTAGAAGACTGAACTCCGGTAGCAAGCTTTTTTCTAGCAGCCAGCTGCCGACCGGTGGGATTTTCA
The DNA here is from genome assembly GCF_050947875.1 of Dermacentor variabilis. Classification (NCBI taxonomy): domain Eukaryota; kingdom Metazoa; phylum Arthropoda; class Arachnida; order Ixodida; family Ixodidae; genus Dermacentor; species Dermacentor variabilis. The sequence continues at coordinate 60,236,981 of NC_134573.1, read as the reverse complement.
AAGAGGTCGACGAGCTTCTCCTTGAAAACATCCCATATATAGATCTCTTCCGAGTGTGTCTGGAACCAGACACGAGGAGTTCCGCCCATGTAGAATAGGACATTGGCAAGCATATATGGTAGGGTGCAAGCGGCTGTTTTCGCTAAGACGCACGTACAAGTTGAGCCAGTCCGCAACGTCGACATTATCTTGGCCGGAGGATATGCCAGGATCGCGGGGATTTGTAACAGTAACGTACGTTGTTGTCGGGGTCGCAGAAGTAGAAGGAGAGAAGGTGGTCGTCTCCGGGAGCCATGGAGGAAAGCGGGATGGTGTGGCCGCTGCGGAGATCCCTGGCGAGGACGGGGAACGGCATCCGCCAGCACAATGTTACGTGAAGGAGGAGTCAGTAAGACGAGCAACTATTTACCGGTTATATTTACAACAGCGATTGCAGCGCTGACCGGTTAGATTCACAGTGTGAGCCCAGTTCTTCCTTTCTCTACTTTTCTCGAGTGATGGCGCCCTAGCGCCTTGTTCAAACAATCAACTATCACACGCGTATAGCCATATAAGCTTTACGCACCGTAATGTGCCGAGGCGAAACGCGTTTGTGATAGTGTTTTCTGTAGATGGTTTGATTAAGAGTGATAGATCGGAGTTGGCAATCGTCGTCTAAAGACAGTAAATTACGTCACTTCCTTACTTCTTTGCCGAGCGGAATACGAGGGTGGACTTCCATACCGTCAAGTTCCATGACTTCGCGCAAAAAACTCAACGCAGCCGCGTGTGCTATGTCAATCGCTAGGACGTTCTCAAAGGTGCTTACTATGATGCGTCTGATTTCATTAGGAACCAGCACCTCTAGATGTAAAGACACGGCTGGCCTGTTGAGGCTTTTCAGGTAGCCAATAGCGAGAATTGGAGCGAGAAGGATGGTGGGTACCTCGGTATTCCACAATCTCATTGTGGACGCACTTGAATTCGGTGATGCGCTGAGAAACTTTCTCTTTGCTTAAGATTCTTCACTGCTAACATAGTACTAAAATGTACTAAGTACAAAGAGACACTAAATACAAATATTAAGTCAACCTCAAGTGATAGATTAGCGCTTGAGAATCCATAAGGCGTTAATATTAACTCAAAAATAGCTGTTATATTGAATAAATTGAGGTAAACGCGGGACACAGAGACTCCTTTAGGACATTCAAGTACTAGTGAGATGACGAATGCAATCCTCATTATAAGTTTCTCACTCACTTGTACTCAACCACTACTAATAAATAAGCAGGCGCATTCAATTAGAAGACCCCAGGAGGTTATACTTATACAGTTCTATTTGATTTTTAAAAAAGAACTTGATGACGTTACCTTGGACAACGACGCGGTCAGTCACAAGGTTTCCTTTTTTTCCACTCTGTGTCGCCGCGCTATCGCGTTTCCGCAGTTTCCTTATCGCGTAGTGCTCGGCTGGTTTTTCTGGCTCTTGAAACTCACAGAAGCTGCAAGTAGCAGAGAATGCCACGTCCATGCGATGTCGCGGGAAAACCGAGCGGTCCACACCAATGGACTGAGAGCAGAGCAGCTGCAGCTGCAACTCCAATGCTCTGTCTTGGCTCGGTTTCTCCATGGCCACTCTTTTGCCCCCCCCCCCCCCCCCCCCATTTTGTGCAGAAAACCACAGCACCGACTGCAGGGCCCCTTTTCACTCCATTACGGCAGTAATGGGCGAAGTGATGGTGTATGCGACGTCACAACTTCCCACTCAGAAGCGCGGGATTCAAATATCGAAAAAGATGTTCAGACATTTCAGACTGATTTTCTAGTAAACTGTCTTTTCTGGGCAGGAAACAAACGCTGCGAGGTTTGTGAAATGGCATTTTGACAGTCCACGTCGACTTAGTATCTACTGTTAGTGTCCCTTTAAATGTATATTTGAAGCAGTGTATATTGCATCGATTTTGTACGCACTCTACGTATTAGCTACACTTTACAAAGCTGTCATATTCATTTTTATGGCTGAGTTGAGGAGCTGTAAACTTTTTGGAAAGAAAACGTTTGGCAATATTCAAAAATTTATATTGAACATTTACTACAGAAATTGAAAATTCGCTTTTACAGTTACTCGATTTTAACTTTTGATCCCAAACGCGACACACTTTATGGAAATTAGAAGAGCGATTGGTGAAAAAATAATTCACCGGCGATTACTATACTTCGTAATCCGAAATACGAGTGCAGCTATATTTGTGTTTTCATTTTGCGATATATTGAGGCAAAATTTGAGAATCAGGTAAGAGAGTCCGCAATAATGAAAAATCTGATCTGTGGGTCAGGTGCGTCGGCGTTTATACGTTACTCGTCGAAAGTTCCAGTGTAATCACTAGTGGCGCTTGGCTTCCATAAAGTTCTACACAATTCGCGTTGCGCGCACAATCGTTTTACAAAGCAATCGCAAACCATGACAATGGAAACAAGCGTGAGCGAGAGCTGGCGTGAGCGGGCGACAGTAGGAAACGAACGGGTCTTGCTGAGACAATGTAGAAGTACGCATCGAGGAGTAGGGCACATCGGCATTAAACAAACTTACCGCGCGCATGTCTCTGAAGGGGCCGCTTTCAATGGTCTCCGCAGTTCGCGACTCGTGTCTTTCACCTGCCGCTCCGCGTTCGCTTTTTCGGTATTTGACTGTTATGCTCGTTCGCTCGGTTACGCCGCCGCAGGCGTAGACGCTCGCCGCAGTAACGGGCATTTAAGAGATGCGCTCCAGAAAGTGATTGATCCATCCCCCCGTATTTAGATAGGGGCCCACGAACTAAAGCTTCCTGCTAAGAAACGCCGTCGGATATTGTGGAATCTCTCAATCATATCCCACTCAACCAACTTAAACTTGAGAGCTTCCTGGTATTTGTGTAGCTTTTATTTGAGCGTGTCGGAATACATTAGTACAGGGATGCCGCGAACCTCCATGTCTAGATATTGTATGTCTCGGTAGATGAATTTCTTATATGAAAATGAGGAAGAGAGTACAATTCACCCAAACTTTTTCCAACCACATTATCAGCCCATGACAAATGATTTCAGTGCTCGGAACCTTCACCTCTTTTTCTTTTCGTTTTTCTTTTATTTGGAATGATATCACACCGCACAGTTAGCACTCGTATACTAAGTGCACCTTCTGCGGACGGTAATAAATGCTCACCTTGTGAAAAACGCAAATCGCTTTACACATGCCTTAAAATGGTAAAGTAAAGGTTTCATGGAGTTTTTCTGTTGTGTTGTGACACGTGTAAGTGTAGCTGGTTTCCTGCCTTGATCAGTGTTGCGGTACATGTACTCTCCAAGAAGCCTGAAAAGAGAGTTACTGATGAACGCGAAATTGTCTGCTGCTGTTGTCGCACGTTACAGAATTTTTCGGCAAAGACATTTAATTTTTCTACCCGCCGTGGTTGCTCAGTGGCAATGATGTTGGGCTGCTGAGCACGTGGTCGCGGGATCGAATCCCGGCCACGGGGCCGCATTTCGATGGTGGCGAAAACAGCCGTGTACTTAGATTTATATGCACGTTAAAGAACCCCAGGTGGTAAAAATTTGCGGAGTCCTCCACTACGGAGTGCCTCATAATCAGAAAATTATTTTGGCACGTAAAACGCCAATATTTAGTTTACTTTTCTAAATTTTTCTATATATATTTCAGTAGTAAAAAAGTCTCAAAAGTGTTCTTTATTTTCTTTGCATCTATTGAGATTTTAGCTTTTGGCATATTGTATTACATCTAATGGGACTTCCTTTGATCATATCTTCCTTGCAAGAGTGTGTGCTTTGGACGAGAAGGGCGCTGAAGGATTCTGTTCCACAGTATTGCATTGACCAATTCGTGGACACTTGCGGAGCTGAGGTTCCCGAGCACAGCAGAGACCTTTGCCATGATGATGAAGACGACTACTAGATGTTAGTACTGATAACCTATTTCAGCATAACTTCATAACACAAATCTGTCCTTCGGAATCCCACAATGGGGAGGAAGTGTCGTGAAAGACAGGAAAAAATGGTCATCCACTCGAATGCAGCGCGATGAAGCTTTGTGCCACGTTCGGGTGAATGACAATTTTCCCTGTCTTAATAATATAGGAAGTGAAAACCAGCAATTATCAGACGCTTCATCGAATAAATGTATGTTTTGCGACCAATTTCTCGTCGTATTATTTATGGCTTTGCCTACGCTATATTGACACGTCTTACAGTTTCCACAGTTGCTTCGATTTTTATGCGGTGAGCTTTTATCCGTATGGCTTACCCTTTCCGGAAATAACTATGGGTGGTAAGGCAAATCTATGTCTCTATCTTATGTGTAAGTCGGTCGTAAGAAATAACCGGCAAATCCCTACTTTGAAGGCGATTGAGATTGTTGATGCGATTTGGAATCTATATTATAATGGATGTATAATTGGTCATTTTATTATTATTATGAATATTGTGCAGAGGGGAACATACCACATGGTGCAGATATGGCCGCCCAAATTGGCGCCAAAGGGTTTTCGAAGTCTGGCACACACTCACTGACAGATATCCAGTGAGCCAAGTAGGTGTCAAAAAGGTCAGTAAAAAGGAGCATGTACCCAGAGGCGTATCCCAAGTGGTACGTACCATTGGGTATGGAGGGTCACGTCCTCTGTGACACACAAGCAGGTCGGCTCCTGGAGTGCTTACGCAAGAAGACACCTTCTTAATTAAAGAAATGTTTATTACTGCGTTATATAGATCACGATACGCGTGTTGTCTCGTGCTCACAGAAACATCCACTGCGCTAACGAGAGTGCAGGAAGAAGCTTGAAAAAGTAGCATTGTTGCTGCTCATGGTAATTTAATGGCATCCCGTTTGAAACGGGGCGGTGACAAATAGTCACTCAGCCTCCCTGACCTCCGAGTTATGCGAAACATGATTTTCATCTAGATCTTTATATACCTGTCTTCCACCTTTTTCCCTTTAAAATCTAAATTGTATCGCTAACTATGACTGTGACAGCCCCGGTCGTATCAACCTCTTACCAGCTATTTTACCACCAATATTCTAAACGTCTCTGGATTATCTCGACTGTTGACCGGTTGATGCTTCCATACAATTTAAGCCCAAGCGCTTCTGCGAGGAGTACGTTACTTACGGTTCACACTGGGCTATCCATTCGAATTCCATTAGGGTTTGTTGAGTGGCCTCCGGATTGTTGCTGCAGCATACACATGCCTCAGCTAGTTCCGAAGATTTGCTCCGGTATATTTTTTTCCTCAGGCAACCTTCTAGGGCCTCAAATAGCAAGGCACTCTCTATTGTGTTATCGTACAAATTTTCCCCTCTATTTATTTCTTGTCATTCTTGTAAATCCCCATAGTCCTTCTTGCTTCCATTATTCGCATCCAATTCGCTATCTCTGTTTCTCTAACTTTATTTCTGATCACTCTCGGTTCTCGATTTCTAGTTATAGTTATCCTCTGCTTGGTTGCCAACTTTTTTTACCTCTTCCTCCATTCTGTATCCACACTTTTCAAGTGCAGATACTTGTGCAATTTAGCCTTTCATTTATTTTTATCCATGTTAACCGTTCTTTCTTGAAAAGTAATCTTGCTCTGCACTTCTATGACTTCGAAAGAGACTGAACTGATGCCATCTTGCTCTGCCTCATTTGTTGCTTTACCGTGGGTACTCTAAGCCAACCGGCCTACCGTTATTGGTTAACTTCCAGCTTCGATAATATATTCGATGTTAAGCATAGAATGGCTTGTCGAACCTTAGCGCTGGCGCAATTACTCCTTTCCAGATTCCACGCACCACCTCATGCTTATTGCGGCCCCACAGTGCTCTGTGTTTCATTATTGCTGCATTCCGCTTCCCCTTTATTTTCAGGCTTTCTTAGTCGGTGCTTGAGTAAGCATTTTATTCATTCATGTATACGCCATGGTACTTATATTTCTCGAGTATTGGTATGACTTGCTGTTGAATTTACATCAAGTAACTACTCGTTTCTTCAGTAACGAGCATAATTACCGATTTCTATGTGCTAAATTATTCACCCAGATTTGTTGCTGCGTTGCTATAGCTATTTGAAAGTGTTTGTAAACCTCTTGCATTGCCAACTAGTAGCATATCTCATCCGCATACATCTCTGCCGCGGCCTTCTGTGGCACCATTTGTCCATTTCGTAAGTAGGATTAATCAAAGGGGGAATTCAGTGTTTTGCAGTCGTCTTTCTGTGCCCTCGACAAAAACATCAGTAGCAACGGAGAAAGAGGACATCCTTGCTCCACGCCTTGCAAATTCTCACCGCTTCATTACCTCTTACTTTTCCATACAACTGATACTCGGTTGTGTCTCTATATCTCCCTGAGAAACTCTACGAAATTGTCATCTGTGCTTTCGTCATTAAGAATATCCCACAACAAATTTCTGTCTACGTTGTCATATGCTCCTTTAATATCTAGAAACGCTATCGATAAATGTCTATATCGAGCTACTGAAATCTATATGCAGTGAGTTATGGCAACCATATGATCCTCAGAGGTTTTGCCTGGCCTGAAACCATTTTGTAGTTGCCCCACTACATCGTCTTTTTTTCACCCACTTCGACATTTCTAATTTTATGGCTTGCATTGCCATTCTTTATATCCCCGACGTTACTGTCACTGGCCTGTACGAGCTAGTATTATACCTAATATGTTTGCCTTTGTAGATGAAGTTAATCTGGCTTTCCTGCCATCAAACCGGGTTTTTCTTCGTTCTGATTACTTTTGGACCGATGTTTTTGATTAGCTGTATCGGTATTTCATCGGGTTCAGCTGCCGTGTTATTACGGTCGTCTGCTTGTATTTTTTTCAGTAAAGATACCTAAGCTAATTTTTAATCTATCGGGCTTCTCTATTGTTGCTGGATGTGCCGTCTTAACTATGCTTTCTTTCGTGCCGAAGCTATTCCTAACAACATCTGCGAAGTGCGACAGTGCATTCTTTCCGTCGCAAACGTTGACGTGTTCACCCCTTATAGCCGTTTGCGAATTTCAGTTGGAGCTCCATTTGCTCTTAAATGGTTCCAGAATATTTTTGGGCGCATTTGTCTCTCTTGCGAATGTTACGCACCGAACTTTCACTTCAACGTTTAATTCTCTCTTGCACGAGCTCACTCGTCACCTTTTTCTTTTCCCGGTATTTGTTGCATCCAAGGAACACCCCTTCTCTGTGTAATCCCCACTCTTTGGCTTCTCGATAATCCCTAGACACCTGCTTACGCTCTTCTATAGCTTGATTTATTTCTTTGTTCCAAGACTTACGTAGTTTTCTCGTACCAATCTGACAATTCTTTCCAGGTTTGTCTCATTTACTGCTACATAACGTCTACCCCTTCCGTACATTCGTAGACGGCTCTAGGAAAACCCTCGACTTTGTTCTCTTTGTTTTTTCAATCGCTGTTATTTGTTCTTCATTAATTTTTCGAAATTCTGCTGCTATTGGTTCATGTTTCGCGCTAGCATATCGCCCAAACTTTATTGTCAAACATCTATGATCGATAACCTGGCTAGGTTTTTTCATTTTCGACTATTATCAAGTGGTCCTTTTGTTCGTAGATCGTTTCTAAGGCTAAGGTGTAGTGAATTGGTAACTGCCTGTTTCCGAAGCCACGTTACCTATCTATTACACCTATTAAGGTTCTGTGTATCGCACAGATCCATCATTAGATAATTCTTGTAATTAGTATATAGGTCTAAATCATTATTGTGTGCATTCACATCTCCTCACTAACATTACCTGTCCCGATTTCTTGAACTAGGTATTATCGCTTGCAGTGCAATAAACTCCTTATTTTTATCTATGCTATCACTATCTGTGCATAGGTAAACTACTGCCGGCCAAGTTTTTGTGTATTTCGATATGCCACTTTTCCATAAATGCTGCTTTCGTGTCTCTTTTACCCTTTGCCACTACAGACTTCGCCTAATTAGAATACCTACGTATCCATATTTCCTTGGCCCAATCATTCTGTTGCATCCTTCGCACACGTAATTTTCAGTAAGAGGAGGCTGGTCCGAATTTTGTAAACCCCATTTATTCGGTCGAGGCGTACACAGTAATCCCTTCGCCATTCTGGTGCGTTTAAATTTCAAACAATTTTTCCTGCTTGCGAGTGCCTGGAATTTTTACGTAACAAATGTTACCGTCTTTATTCTTTTCTTTTGTGCGTATTTTCCTAACCCCTCATAGTCTAATTCCATTCTTTAGTTAGTGTGTTGCTATATTCAATGCTTAATCTTCCTTCCTGATTGCCTGAGGCTCGGCTAAAGCACCTACAGCCCAAGCAGCAAATATACGTGCAGTCGGTGTTTCTACTTTTTGGCTAAAATGTATCCCGTCAGCCACAAAAGAGCCTTCGCAGCCTGCTCGTTGCACTTCACGGTTGATGTCAAGGGCCGTAAAATTAATTGCTTAAGCTAAAGTGCAAACTTCCCTGTTTAGTGCATGCAATCCCTGCATTTCAATCCAATACCACTGTATTTCAACCTCTGGCGCCGTGCACACTGCGATAGGTACGTCCTTTGAAATATTCCATTCGTAGCTGGACCCTTTCGCCATTTTCTTCGCGATCCCGGCCCCTCGTCCTTGCAGCTCGTCAATCACTCCACCCATTAACACAAGGTATCTGACCTCCAATGTGCCGCACATGCGTTCTTTGGCTTTCGTTTTCCCTTCTCTAATTGGATTTCTCTGAAGCGCACTAACCTTGACTTATTCGCCGGCACGTACTCTGCCTGTTATCGCGTGCTCTACATTACTCATGTTGGAATCCCCAACAAAGACAACTTCATGCTTTTGTTTCTACTCGCTGCCGAAAGCTGTACCTGAGGCCGCGATTACCCCCCCCCCCTTTCTTGCTTCATCCTTGTGTTTTGCTTTGTTGTCTTCTACCACGGACGGCACGTCAGTGGTAGCCCCTTCGTTACCATCACTGACGTATTTCCGCCGCTACTTTCCTGCATGGTGATTTCGACTTATTTGGCTGTTCTCGCTTTGGGACCAGCTCCCTAATCAACGATGTGGCACAACCATGTGGGTCTTCCACACCACACGAAAGCGCGCGCGTTGGTCGGTGTCATGAAAGACGATGAAGTGCTTCGGTTGTAGGCTCTTCTGACCCGCTATTAAAGAGACATCGTATGACCCTCGTTAACCTGCGTTAAAATATTCTTACGATCTATCTCCTTGGACAAACAAAGACGACAACCGCCGGGGTGTTGCGACTGTTCAGGCATCTTGGCCTACCCTGTAAATAGTATATGTATAAACTGCGCTTCGCTTTAGTTTATTGACGCCCCTTCACACATTGATGAAGGTGCGGGGTACTCTCGCGACATGACAGAGCTCCGAAGCGGTGGGCTCTGCGGTGCGACCACCATGCCAAACCAGCGGAATCTGCTTCCGGTGCCGCGGACCACGATTGTTTTAGCGCGCCCTCGAGGCCCTGTAACGTTCAGCAGGACTGGTGACACGGACGTTGAGGAGTAGCTGAGGCAATACGAACCGGTGAACAATCACAATCACTGGAACCTGGAGATCACGTTGGCCAATGTGATCTGTTAACTGAGCGGAACAGTGAAGTTGTGGTATGACAATCATGAGGCCCAACTCTGTAGCAAGGATGCATTTAAGCAAATGCTACGGGACCTTCGCTAAAGCTTCCACTTCCAAAATCGTTGCGAAACAACCACGCAGGCAGCACAGCAGCAATGGTCCAAGCATGGTCAAATTCTGTCAAGAATTGGTACCAGTCTTGAACATACGCTGGCAATATGTAGCCCAACCCAATGCTTGGCTAGAGTAAAGCCAAGCTTAGACTAATCTCATGCCAATGCAGCAGCCATTGCGTTGCAAGCGTTATAACAATGCTGAGCTATATTGCTGCTATTATTATTGCCAGCTTCGATACAATGCCATTTGCATTACAAATGTAAATTCGCTGGCCTATTACCGGTAACCTTTTGCAAGTGAAACTTTTATAGCCATTGTTCCTTGACTCTCTACATCAATTGTAGCTAGCAAAACGGGACAGAAATGCACTATGTCAAGAAACAGAAGTCCTTTACAGATGCAAATAATAATACAATAATACTTGAAGACAATTTTATAACAGTTTATTTACAAATAAAGAAGCACATACATGCATCTTCCCTGGACCTAAATGGGCGACCCTGCGTAAAGTCGAAATCGTTTTTTTACAAGCAAGTGCAACGAGCCATCTCTCGTCAAGCTAGGTGGATGGCGGTGGATTAGACAGGTCCGTGAAAAAGAGAATTAGGCAGGGTGCCGAGGACCGTGGCCTGGTGAGGGCATATAGGACAGGTAGCGGGTGCTGGTAAGCTATGCGGTCAGTGCTCGGATGCAGCGGGCTGGTCAAGCCCCTGAGGATGACGATAACGCAGTGGTTTCGCTGCATTTGCTGCCACCTCACAAGCGACTTGCCTTTTATTTAGAAGACATGAGTGTTCTTCAAAAACAAAAGCAAACATCAGAGATGTTTGAATGAAGAAGGCATGGGGCAATATTATGTTGAAAGAACGCCGTACTGCAACAGTGAAGTTCGAACGGAGAATTCTAAGGAATGAACCAATAAATTTTATTGCAGTAGATTTATGAGGCAACACTCTCTATTATTTCAGTATATATGGCCGAATTTGTGGAAGCTTTTACAGCGAACATTTGGAACCCAAGCACAAGGTGCGCCGGATGCTTCCGTTTTGTTTACATACCACACTTAGTCAAAGTGGCACTAAAGAAGTAAGAAATTCAAGAGAACGTATTGCAGCATAAAAAGCCTAGTTTGATATAGTGTAGATACAATACGGCCTTCCGGCGAAATTCCACGAGTTTAACCAGATAAGTTGCGTATTAGCGAAATATATGCGGGAATTACACAGAAAGAAGGAAGTACTCTCCCGTGCGTTTGCTGGAAATGATGGTTGACGTAAAACAGACAGAACAAGCGCAGTAATGGTATTTGGGTGAAATTACCAAGGAGAGATTTACACATGCTGTACACTAGATTATTCAAAGGCCGTTAATAAAAGCTAGCTAATTAGAGGCATTCTGCCTCAGCCAGGGCTCTTTCAATAGAATATAGACCGCGTGACAATGCTTGTGTTGGCAACTGGTTATAGAATTCATCCTAATACAGCGTAAAAGAACGGTCAATCGAGCTCACAGTGTTTGCGTTCAGTAAAAGTTGATGTATCTACACCAGAAGTTTCGCAGCAACTAAATTCACGTGGGCAAAAAATAACATAACATACGGCAGAAGATTTCAGTGATTATTTAGCTTTGTACTAACTTGCTGCGATAGCGGCACTTTTCAGCACTGAAGACCACCATTCCATATTTTACGGCCTGGTTTTTCCTAAAATTACTGCGTTCGGCCACTACGGGGAACTCGATAACGATGTAGCGGCTATATGAAATCGTATTCGTTTAAATAAACGGCATTAAAGAATATATATTATCACATGTGAAATAAAATCACTACAAATAAATAATTATGTTAAATATCTCGTCAACCTAAATTTATAACCCGCACATCACTGCCCGAAGATTACAGCAGGCAAACGCGACATAACATTACAATCGCCACCAGACACCGTCTTGAATCCGCAAATAGTTGCACTGCAGAGCAACGACAATGGGGAAAAATTGCGAGGTTAAGGAAGCAAGACAACTATGAGAAAGGTGATAACTTCTACAGAGAAATACACACAAATCATGAGATTAAAGCGACACGAAAAAGCGCCTAAGTAGCCGGACATATTTTTTGATGCAACAGTTTCCAAGGAACGCAGATATCGCAAATATAATATAATATATACAATATAATCGCAAATAGAATCAGGACCACCTTAGACTTCTGTCAAACAAAGGACCAGGCAGGATTCCGTAAAGGCTACTCATGAATAGACCATATTCACACTATCAATCAGGTGATAGAGAAATGTGCGGAATATAACCAACCCTTATAGTAGCTTTCATTGATTACGAGAAAGCATTTGATTCAGTCGAAACCTCAGCAGTCATGGGCGCATTAAGGAATTAGGGTGTAGACGAGCCGTATGTAAAAATACTGAAAGATATCTATAGCGGCTCCACAGCCACCGTAGCCCTCCATAAAGAAAGCAACAAAATCCCAATAAAGAAAGGCGTCAGGCAGGGAGATACGATCTCTCCAATGCTATTCACAGCGTGTTTACAAGAGGTATTCAGAGACCTGGATTGGGAAGAAATGGGGATAAGAGTTAATGGAGAATACCTTAGTAACTGGCGATTCGCTGATGATATTGCCTTGCTTAGTAACTCAGGGGAGCAATTGCAATGCATGCTTGCTGACCTGGAGAGGGAAAGCAGAAGAGTGGGTTTAAAAATTAATCTGCAGAAAACTAAATTGATGTTTACCAGTCTCGGAAGAGAACAGCAATTTACAATAGGTAGCGAGGCACTGGAAGCGGTAAGGGAATACATCTACTTAGGGCAGGTAGTGACCGCGGATCCAGATCACGAGATGGAAATAATTAGAAGAATAAGAGTGGGCTGGGGTGCATTTGGCAGGCATTCTGAGATCATGCACAGCAGGTTGCCATTATCCCTCAAGAGAAACGTGTGTAATAGCTGTGCCTTACCAGTAATCGCCTACGGGACAGAAACCTGGAGGCTTACGAAAAGGGTTCTACTTAAATTGAGGACGACGCAACGAGCTATGGAAAGAAGAATGATGGGTGTATCGTTAAGGGATAGGAAAAGAGTAGATTGGTTGAGGGAACAACTGCGAGTTAATGATATCTTAGTTAAAATCAAGAAAAAGAAATAGGTATGGGCAGGACATGTAATGAGGAGGGAAGATAACCGATGGTCATTGAGGGTTACGGACGGGATTACAAGGGAAGAGAAACGTAGCAGGGGGTGGCAGAAAGTTAGGTGGGCGGATGAGGTTAAGAAGTTTGCAGGGACTACATGGCAGTTGGAGACAGTTGGAGAAGTATGGCGAGGCCTTTGTCCTGCACTGGGCGTAACCAGGGGGATGATGATGATGATCCAAGGAACAAGGAACGAGTGAATGAAGAAAACGGCGTAAATGCCGCACTTTACCTCGCAGGAGCTAGTCCCCACCGCCTTCTTCAGGCGACAGCGATGAAAGAAGACAACAGATACACTAGTGACCTCACCGCACTCCCCTGTGCCTGTGCGCGCAGTCAATTCGACACAACTGCATGCAGCTGCATGAACGTTTCTTTCATAGCGCTGACCAGGCTCACGTGGGTGTGGGGAAGGTCGATGGACGGAAAGTTATAAGGTAAAAACGCAAAAATGCTCTGTGCGAAAGACAGGCAAGGACAAGAGGGTGCTGGCACAGAAAAGCGCATACTTGCAACTAAATTTTATTTCGGTCAGAAGCGTCCGCACTAGGATGTGACTACACATGCTCCATGAAGTAACAAACAAGGAAACCTATTGGAATGTAAGCGTGATGGTTGAGTCTCTACAACATGCCGTATATGAGCCTTCCTACGCTGTTAAACAAAGAAATAAAAGTTTGACTAATATATGCACTCCATCTCAAGAGGCACTATTGACACGTGTGTTTGTTCATCTTTATCAGGTGTCCGCGTTTCTTCATCTAACAAATGTTATCGCTCAGCGCAGGACACGCGTGTATGTATCCCAAATTTCCGGAATGTTACCGATGGGTCTATCCGCTGCCTGCTCCCACCGAAATTTGTGTAATCTGACTGTATTTATCAGCGACGCGAATAGTGCGGTACTTGCTGGAAGACACGCGGTCACCAGCGTCCGATACATTGACATGCTCACCATTCCAGTTCAATTGTCAAAACTGCATCTAGGGTGGCTTAATGGGAAACGTCATCGTACGCTCTTTTCACGTCAAGAAAGAGTGCTACTGATAATCGCTTCCAATATTTTTGCCGCTCAGCACATGGCCCTAGTTTGATGACGCTGTCAATAGATGTACTACCTTGTCGAAATCCCGCCATAGAATCAGGGTAAAGTTTGCGGTGTTCAGTGTACAATTCAAGACGCATGAGGATCACACGTTCCATGAGATTTCAGAGCCAACTGGCGAGTGCTATTGCCCGATTTGATGCCAGATCCAGCGGCGACCTTCTTGCCTTTAGCAGCGCTATCAGGGAGCTGGGTTTCTATTCCTGTAGAACGACGCTATCTTCCCATGAACTACTAAAAATATCTTCAATGGTGACCAGTTGATTTGGTGACATACAAAGGGTAATGAGGCTTCTAGTCCATGGATTCTCACATAGGTCGGAACATGATAACTTTCTCTGGTTTCACTATCAGTGAACCATTGCACTCTTGATGTCAGGCGCCGAGAAACCCATGTCAAGTCAAGGCAGCGGCTGTACGCTGTTCCTAGCCGAAATGTCGAGCTTGCTTCATTTAAAAGACATTGCTTGTGGCCAGATGCAAAGGATACGAACGACCTGCCCTTTGAATTTATCCGAGAGCTTCCGAATACCTGGTGGTGGGCGTTGAAGTCCCCTGTTATTATCCAAGGACCAGGAGTCGCAGCCATGCTATTCTTCAGTTTTTTGCAATCAAACCGATTTGTTGGGAAAAGGTAGACGCCAATAAATGCAAAAGACAGCCACTTCAGTTCCATGACTTTGCACAAAGAGCCCAACGCACCCGCGTGCTCTGTCAATCGCTAGGACGCTCTTAAGGGTGTTTATCTGATGTCTTTGATTTCATGAAAAACAAGCTCTTCTAGATGTGACGACACGGCTTGCTTGTTGAGCCATCTCAGGTTGTCAGTAGTGAGGACTGGCGCGAGAAGCATGGCGAATACCTTTCTATTCGGCGATATCATGCTGGGCGCACTTGAATTCGGTCATGCTGCTGTGAAAGCTTCCCTGCTTTACGGCTCCGCACCAGCTCGAAGGTGTTGTCACAAGATTCGTCGCTGCTGACGTAGTACTGCATGGTGTCGGCGCCATCAGTGTCGCCCTCGGCGCCGTTGCGCTTGCTGGAGGCAGCTGCTGATGGCATTGCCAACTCTAGCGGACGCATGTGAGGCTTGATCTCCATCGCAGCTGAGCAGGAAACAGCAATTCTCTGGCAAAGTCGAAGAAATTCAGAGTTGGAGTACAGCTGGAAGACTCGGCCTTCTGCTTGAAAGGCTCTTCGTTTCATTAGAATTCGCATTGCCTCAAACATCAAAATGCTAGTCACCTTTCCGCACGTCCGCTTGCAGCATGTTTAGCTTGTTGTTTTGTTATACGTAGTTTTGAAAGCCTTACATGCCGTCAGGAAAGTGTTACACAAGGGAGAATGTGGTTACATCACTGTAAAACCACAGTATTCAACGAGGCAAATAAAAAAGCATCACGCAACATAAACGTTATCGTGCAACGCAACAACATGCTTCTTCGAAATACAACCGAAAAAAGAAAATATGCACGCGAAGAAGTTAGTAAATATTAGATGAACGACACGCATCATAGAGTAAGCGTACACACGCGAGAATCGCCATATCAATTTGGAAAAAAAGAAAATTAACTCAGCCATCTACGATAAGCCACCAGTTCACAGACAATGGTTGGTGTTGGAAGTGCGCAAATAATTTGTCGAGTAAAACTTATTACTACACTTACAATAACTATACAATATTGATTTTACAAATAAACGGATTAAGATGTGCAAAGTAGAGGAAGAAATAAATGCACAAAATGGCTAAGGACCAAACAATGACACGTCCCTAACCTTACGTGAGGACTCCTTACAATGAAGGACCGACGGAGGAAGCAAACGTACTCTGCAAGCTAGCTTCGCCTGTCCTCACGTAAGGAACGGTTGCTGTATGCCTGGGTTCGAGAGGATCCCTTAAAAGCTATACGCGAACACCATTATTCAATAAAAGGATGTATTGTCGAATAGTTATTAAATTTGAGTGAATATATAAATATGCGTGGGCGCTTATAGTTTTCTTTACTAAAACAAAAAAGTACCACATTAAAGCGCAAAACTGGTGTTTCAGCAACGCTGGCACGCCGGGCATTGTGCAATGCCTAGAAACATGGAGGAAGAAAAAAATAATAGGAGGGAACGTCACGTGAAAATCCTAAAGCCTTGTCATGAAAAAACTCAGAGTAATGGGACGATGACATATAGGTCATCACGTGATAGACAAGCGGTAGATTGAGCGGGCTCGTTTCGGTTGCGTCTGCTGCGGGCGTTTTGTAATACGCGCACATAGTAGACGGGGCCAACACACATCGAGGTTAGTGAATTCAAGTGTGTGAAGCAATCGAGTCGTTGTTATGTGAATCAGGTAACGCATCGAACCACCACGCCGCTTACCATAGCGGACAGGCGCCAAGGCTGTAGCGAACGAAGGGGCCGGCTAAGCGGCATCACGCCCAACAACCTTCAAGGGCGACTAGTTGCGTTTTTCAGGAAAACGAGGCAAGATTTCACGCTGCAAACGTGCGAAGCCAACCAAGCCGCCCTTCCGACGGTTACTCGTCACGTTTGGGAACCTGTTCTGGTAAACAGATGCCTTTCCCCCATACAAAATTCTGCAGGCGATTAATCGAGCTCACAGGGCCCTAAGCGATTGCTTTCTCACGGGAACAAGTTCGTCCCGTCTTGTGCCCAAGAACGGACTGGCGAGCCGAGGACTCCGAACATATTTAGGGCCGTACGAGCCCATATTTAAGGTAAGCGGTCCCAGTGGACGCTGCCGTTCTGCTCAAAGTCATCGGCCTCTCAGCAGACGGTTGGGATTTCCCGCCAGCAGTAGGTGCATCTGCATGATGAAGTGTTGTGTGCCAGGATGCCTTAATCGAAAAGAAAATCGGCATGATGGTCTGTCCTTCCATAGGCAAGCACAATGAATGTTTATTTTATTTATGAAACTGGAAATGCAATATTCGGTAGCGACCAAGTGCTCGCGTGAATTAACTGATGAAATAGTGAAGTGTTGTGATGAAAAGAAGGGAATTATGGTGTTGAACCTAGGAAACTATAAATTCGCCCTCGATAAATGACATCACCAGAAACTGAAATAGAAGTGTTCATTCTGCACTATATATATAGGTGCCCCCAATTGAGGCACGCTGCTCTTTAAATCTGTTCAGTTGAAATGTTCGTGTAGAGTAATGACCACCGACACTGATATTGTGCACGAGGTTTCAAAGGCAACGTGCCCTAAGAGAAGAGTGGGTCCTAACAGTGCGCCGCTCATCTGCTTGGGAACTATCGCAATGGAGCGTTGTTTGCTCGGAGCACTCCAGCGACGGTGATTTTGCATGCAGTACTAGCGGCCAGGATCACTGGATGGCGAATGCAGTACCACCGCTCGTGGGCACCAGGGTTTGTGTTGTCACTACATATCTGGTCACAGTACCGTTTATCTGTTTTTCGGTTCAGTTAAGCATCATTCGTTGAATTTTTAGAGGGTCAGGAGCCAGTAGACCCCGGAAATCTGCTGAGCCCACTGGATGGGTTTCACTGCGCAAGAAGTTCATTTGCGCATCTATTTCATTTGTAACATTGTTGCAAACAAAATAAATTCAAATTGAAACTCCTTTAGATGACGAAGGGATTCAAGCAAGGAACTTACAATTTTTCCTCTCTTTCGGTTACAAAGTTGACTAGTGAAATTTTTATATGTACTCATTTAATTACTGGAATAGAGTCATTTCAAGATATGTGCCTCAATGGTAAAATATACCAGTTATATCACTGACTGTTTGCATCTCAACATTTAGGGACTGTGCAAGCTTTTAACAAAACTTCCGTTGTATTTCAAATTCCATGCCAGGCCATTTCAAAATCTCAGTTAATAAAAGTACTGCCATAAAGCTTTCTAGATGTATTGCAAGAAAACATGCTATAGAATGCTCTATGTCCCGTGATTTTACTTGGACCTCAACAATGCGTAATCAATGGTGCAATACAAGTCAGTAAATTTTGTCAAATTTGTTATAATTCCCACAAAGTGTTAAACATTTCTTTCTCCTCAAAGTACTTTTATCAGCTAGTTACCTCCTAAAGAGCCCACGATGGGAAACCATGTATTGTCGAACAAGAAGATTTGCTGCTGTAAAACTGTTGGCTAAATTTCGCATGCCTTCCTTATGCCTAAAAACGAATAAAATTACACTGAAATCAATTAACTGAAGAACCATTATTGATTAGTCTTCCCATAACATTTTAGGTTTTGCAATAGTCAGTAAAAACAATTGTATTGTAGGAAATATTCTGCATGTTGTAGCTCGGCTTGTTTGTGCAAAGTTCAGTCATGATGTTACTGGAAGGAAGAAGCGTGCGTCTATTTACAGATGGCTTTTAATGAATGCGACGACAAGCGTAGAGCAGCTATAATGCTAAACTCTTCTTCGCTGTCTCCAAGGCCACCATCACCGTCCTTCTCTTCCAACATTACTGACTGTGACATCAACCCCGTCAGAAAAAGCACCTTATTGGTGC
Source organism: Dermacentor variabilis (assembly GCF_050947875.1). Lineage (NCBI taxonomy): Eukaryota > Metazoa > Arthropoda > Arachnida > Ixodida > Ixodidae > Dermacentor > Dermacentor variabilis. The sequence goes on along the minus strand of NC_134573.1, from coordinate 60,218,462 downwards.
GGCCCATCGGTCTGAGAAAGGTAGGGTTTGAGGCAGTTGACGTGCATGATGTCAGACAGAGGTGAAGGCACCGTGACATCCAGAGGAGACACTTCATATGTGACAGGGGTCACCTGGCGAAGGATGCGGTAAGGGACATCGCACCGCGAGAGGAATTCCTCCCAAAGACCAACACGGCGAGTTGGATACCAGACTAGCACAAGAGCACCTGGTTCGTAATGCAAGTCGTGATGGCGCTGGTCATAACGGCACTTCTGGCGTGTCTGTGAAGCAGAAAGGCGAATGCGGGCAATCTGGGGTGCTTGGGTCGCTGTGGCTATGACATCCCGAGTGTACTCTGTCGGCGAGTCGAGTGTGGTCGAAAGCAGAGTCGCGAAAGCCAAAGTCGGCTCACGGCTGAAGAGGAGGTAGAAGGGTGAATAGCCAGCTTTGTCGTGGCGCGAGGAATTGCCGGCGAACGTAACAAATGGTAGAGCAATGTCCCAGTCGCGATGATCGGAGGAATCATACATTGCTAACATGTTAGTTAATGTGCGGTTCAGGCGTTCAGTGAGACCGTTAATTTGAGGATGGTAAGCGGTAGTAAGTTTGTGTTTAGTAGCACATGATCGAAGTAGGTCGTCTATGACTTTGGCAAGAAAGTATCTGCCGCGATCGGTGAGAAGTTGATGAGGTGCACCGTGGTGCAAGATAACGTCGTGAAGCAAGAAATCAGCGACGTCTGTGGTGCAGCTGGTCGGTAGGGCTGTAGTAATGGCATAGCGAGTTGTATAGTCTGTAGCGACGGCAATCCACCTATTTCTGTCATTTGATGTTAGGAATGGTCCGAGAAGGTCAACCCCAACGCGAAAAAAGGGTCGGCCGGTATATCCAAAGGCTCTAGCAGCCCGGCAGGAGGCACAACTGGTCTTTCCCGGCGTTGACACTACTGACACGTGGTAACATAGCGCCGGACGGAGTGGTTGAGACGTGGCCAGAAAAACCATCGCCGAATTCGGTCATAGGTCCGCGTAACGCCAAGGTGTCCAGCGGTGGGAACGTCGTGCAGTTGCTGCAGTACAATCTGTCGCAGACGAGACCGATTGACGGTTAGGAGCTCGGGCCCGTCGGGGTGCATGATGGAGCGATAAAGGGTACTATTTTGTAATACGCACATGTGAAGAGATGGGTCAGACGCATCAGAGAGCAGGCGTTCGATAATGTGGCGCAACGACTTATCGTGTCGTTGTTCAGCGCCAATGTCTTGCAAGGCAAAAAGCGAAAGAACGCAGATCGCTGTGACATCCACTAAATCGTCCGGTGCATCGACGGGATGACGAGACAGGCAGTCGGCGTTTTGATGTAGACGACCATACTTGTAGACCACAGGGTGTGTGTATTCCTGCAGCCTTAGGGCCCAGCGACCGAGGCGTTCGGTGCGATCCTTGAAGGAGGAAAGCCAACAAAGGGCGTGGTGGTCGGTTGTAACTGTAAATGGTCGACCATATATGTAGGGTCGGAAATTGCCCACCGCCCAAATGAGGGCGACACACTCTCGCTCAGTAATCGAGTAATTGCGCTCTGCGGGAGAGAGGAGGCGGCTGGCGTAAGTGATGATGCGGTCGTGCCCACATTGGCATTGAGCTAAAACTGCGCCGATGGCGTAGCCACTGGCGTCAGTGCGGATTTCTGTCGGAGCGGAGGCGCCAAAGTGGGCGAGAACAGGAGGTGTGGTGAGCAGCGTGGTGAGCTGCGAGAAAGCAGACGCTTGTTCAGAGCCCCAAAAGAAAGGAACGTCTTTCTTCAGGAGGTGAGTCAGGGCACGGGCAAGATGGGCGAAATTTTCCACAAACCTGTGGAAGTAACAGCAAAGGCCAATAAAGCTGCGAAAATCTTTGGCAGAAGTTGGTACCGGGAAATTCTGCACAGCATGAATTTTAGCGGGCTCGAGGCGAATGCCTGACGAATCGACGAGGTGTCGGAGCATGGTTATTTGGCGGTGACCGAAGTGGCACTTGGATGAGCTGAGCCGCAAGGCAGCGGTGCGAAAAACAGAAACAAAGGAAAGTCTTTCAAGATGAGTCGCAGAAGTTGAAGAGAATACGATGACGTCATCCAAGTAGCGCAAACTGATGGACCATTTCAAACCACGCAAGGGCATGTCCATCATCCGTTCAAAGGTCGCCGGGACATTGCACAAGCCAAGAGGCATTACCCGGAAGTGATATAGGGCGTCTGGTGTGACGAATGCGATCGTTTCACACTCCATTTCATCCACGGCAATTTGCCAATAAGCAGAGCGAAGGCCTATAAATGAAAAGTAAATGGCACCGTGGAGACATCCAGAGCATCTTCAATGCGGGGAAGGGGATATACATCTTTCTTGGTGATCGTGTTTAGATGAAGATAGTCAACGCAGAATCGCCAGCTGTTATCATTCTCTGTGACGAGAACAACAGGGGACGCCGACGGGCTGGAACTGTGTTCAATAATCCCCTTGGCAAGCATCTTGTCAACCTCACTCTGGATAACTTGTCGCTCACAGGGCGACAGCCGGTATGCGCGTCGGCGAACAGGTGCTGAATCCCCGGTATTTATACGATGCTTCACGACTGTAGTTTAATACATAGGGCGATCGTTCAGGTCGGAAATGTCGGAGTAGGACGCGAGGAGGCCACGGAGCTCTGCGGCTTGTTGGGTTGAGAAGTCCGGTGCAATCATCTTTGTAAAGTCGTCGGTCGGGGCTGATGCAGAAAGCGCAGAATGAGCATTGGGCGAAGATGGCGCAACAGATAGAGTGGAAATGTGGCACTCGAGCATTGGTGACAACGTGGCAAGAGACATGCCTCGAGGAAGTGCTTGAGGGCACTATCCGAAATTTAGGATGGGAAGACATGTCGGATTGTCCGCAACAGAAACGATGGCGTGCGGGAAGGAGAAATTGTGAGAAAGCAGGACTGAAGTCGCGGGAGCAAGGACATAGTCTCCATCAGGTACAGGTGGGCAGGCTAAGACAGGGATGCAGGTCGCTGCAAGAGGTGGCAGGCGTATAACATCCGCGGAACAAAGCTGAGTTGGAGCTTGAGCAAGAAGGTCGACGGGAACAGGTAGGGGTAGGTCAAGTTGTACAACCCCGGCGGAACAGTCAATCAGAGCAGAATGGGCGGCCAAAAAGTTGAGTCCGAGGTAACATTGTGTGGGCGACGTTCGAGCACACTAAACAAAACGGATGTGTGGCGACCAACGACACTGACATGAGCAGTACACATTCCAAGCACAGCCAGAATTCCACCGTCGGCGACCTTAGCAATCGAGTCGGAGCAGGAGTAAGTACTTCCTTCAAGCGCGTTCGAAGCTCCGCACTTATATTCACTCTGCACTCACATTTGGGCGCCAGTGTCGATGAGTGCTGTAACCGGCAAACCATCCACGTCCACCTCCAGAAGGTTCCGATTAGTAGGCAGGGTCAGCAGAGGAATTTCAGGCCGGGGTTCAGGAGCAGCGTCACCTCCAGAAGCTGCCCCAGTTAGTTTCCCGTCGGAGAGCGACGCAGCTGGGGCGAACGGGAGCGGCGACTATGTGGTGATGGCGAGCGGCTGGTCGCGCTGGCTGGAGCGTTGTCAGGTGCGTCTTCAACCTCAGTGGAGAGTGATGGCGGGCGAGGATGGCGGGCGAGGTAGGCGGGAGAGCTTGGTGGAGAGTGGGCTGGCCAGGAATTTCAACAGTGGCGACAGATGTGGCCCACACGTCCACAGTAAAAGCAGATTGGTCTATCGTCATGTGTGCGTCATTCGGCCGGGTTGCGATAGCTCGGATATGGACCGTATTGGATCCGGTGAACAGGGACAGAGGCAGCAGACGAAGCAAAGTCAGGACGGCTGGCGGAGCAGATGGACGGAAGACCCACATTGGCAAGTTCTTGGCGAATGACCGACTTAATGAGACACAAGCGGCCGGGAATCATCAAAGCACTGCGTCACTGGCGTGGCAGGAGACGCTGCTTCGATTTCTCGCCCAATGATGCGTACGACGTTCTCGCAGGAGGTGGGCTCACGCGGGGTACAAACTTCTTCGCATGTCGATGAAGCTACGGTATTAGGTAGACGCGTAAACTGTTGAACTATGCGGCGTCTTCGGGTCTTCAAAGTGGCGACATTCGTTAATGATATCATTGACCACTGAGACGTTCTTGTAAACATGCAGGTTAAACGCGTCGTCCGCGACGCCTTTTAAAACGTGGCTGACCTTGTCTGCCTCTGCCATATTGCTATCCACTTTGCGGCAAAGAGCGAGGACGTCCTGGATATACGCCACATAACATTCAGTGGACGTCTGTACGCGGGTCCCAAGGTCCTTCTTCGCAGCACGTTGGTGGCCGACGTGCTTCCCGAACAAATCTCTAAGCTTCTGTTTGCACTGGTCCCAACTTGTAATCTCTTCTTGATGTGTTTTGAACCAGATCCGTGCTGTTTTCTTGAGATAGAATATTATATTGGGCCAGCATAAGCATGTTATCCCACCTGTTGTGTGCGCCGACCCGTTCGCAATTCTGCAACCAGTCATCGACGCCAACGTTGCCGATCCCGGAAAACATGCCAGTGTAGCGAGGCTTGGCCACGATGACCATCGGTAGCGACGACGGGGTCGTGGTTGAACTCTCTCCTTCGGATGACATGGCGGTCAGGTTACGTCCGCTGCGGAGCTCCGTCTTGCGCGAGTGATCACCCCGCGCATCCACCCATGATGTTACGGGAAGGTAAAAGCGTGCGTCTATTTGCAGATGGCTTTTAATGACTGAGCCAGCAAGCGCAGAGCAGTGATAGTATGGTATGGTATGGTATTCCTTATGCGATGGCGCACAACCACTGTGGGGGATGGGCCAAGATTTGGATGAAATTAGGCTATCTTTATTAAAAAACTGAAAATGGTAAAGCTAACTGGAGGAAATGAACAAAAATAAAATGTTTAAGAATTCAAGACAATCTCTTTGTAGCAAGTATAAAATCCTCCACGGTTGAGCAAATATCCCTGTGGCACTGTCCAAGAGAGGAGGCTCCTAGAGAAAGGATAGTTATAATTGAAAAGCTCAAACCAAGCTGTGTAAATCTTGATTCCAGATTTTTTCTTAAAGAAGTGAAACGGCGGCAGAATAAGAAAAAGTGGTCTATTGTTTCATCTTCTCCACAGACTGGGCACAGAGGGGAGGGCACCAGACCAGCCCTGTGACAATATAAGTTTAATTTTGGTATTCGACAACGTAATCGGGTAAAGATGACTTCAGTTTTTCTGGTGTGAAAAGAATTTTTAGGCCAAGGGAATAGGAGGTGTCGATATTCTGAAAAATTTGCTACAGCTGGGTACAAAAAGTCTTGAGTAATTGTATATCTCCTGAATCTAGTAGTCGTCAGGTAAGCTATTGTGGGAAGTAATGGTAATATAGGGCCACTGAGGGCCGCTCTCGCGAGACTGTCAGCCATTTCGTTCATGACTAATCGTTTATGCCCAGGCACCCAAAGCAATGTAACTAAATTTATGTGGGCAGGCACTAGAAAATGAAATGTACGTAAAAGGTTAGTGACACCATTTGCTGTGAGCGAGGAACATAAGGATGAAGAATCTGTTATAATTACTACCGCCGATGTTGACAAATTTAGTTTCCGTAAGGTTAGGACCACAGCTAGAAATTCAGCCAAAAATACGGAATAAAAGTCCGGAATCCTGATTGCAAAGGACCAGTTTGGAGCGCGAGAGAAAATGCCAATTCCAGATTTTTCTTCACACTGTGAGGCGTCTGTCGCAATGACCGTACTTATAGATAAACTTAATAAATGGTCCTGTAGTAGGCCGTTTAATATATTATAAGAGAGATGTTTTGCATTATTTGGGTACATGTCATCATATATAGTTTGTAGGTTTTCCCGCACATCACAAATAGGCGGTACCTCCCAGAGACGTACATTTAAGGGATTTATCAATGTTTGTACGAAGACCAACTGTGGTGTACGAAAACGATGCCAGTCTACTCCGAAGAAAAGTGCAGGCTGGTAAATGAATATGTATTTCAATCTTGTAATAGGGGATTCATACAATTTCAAGACTGTTTGCACCGTCAGTAACCGAAATCTACACAATAATGAGGGCAACCTGACTTCTTGGTGTAATGTGTTATTGGCAACATATTTCGGTAATCCGCAACACAGTCGTAGGGCTTCCCGCTCAAGGAGAACAAGGGGACGTAATTTATAAGCTGGGGCACCAGAAAATAAAACACATCCAAATTCTAAAATGGGCCGCACATACATTTGGTATATCATTAAAAGTGGATCTCTCTGCATTCCGGACCGACTATTACACAGCTGACGTAGCATACCAACTGCGCGTACTCCTTTTTTAACTACATGGTCAATATGGCCGAGCCAGTTGAGGGAACCGTGATATACTACACCTAAGCATTTCACCGACTCCACTTGAGGTATAGTCTCGAGGCGATAGGATATTGATATATTAACGGGATCGTTAAGAGGGAAAACCAATATCGAGGATTTTCTAACGTTAAGTGAAAGGCGAATTTTGTTTAACCAGGTTTCTATTGCGTTGAGGTAGTTTTGTAGTCGATAATACAGAGAGTGAATATCACTGTCTGATGCGAAGAAAGCAATGTCATCCGCGTATACGTATGTTTGTACATCTTGATGAAGAGGAATGGAACACATCAGAATATTAAATAGTTATGATGAAGTGACAGCTCCTTGAGGAACACCTCGTGATTGATTATATATACTCGAGGAAACGCCTGTCAGACTGCAGTAAAATGTTCTTCCATTTAAAAATTCACCAATCCAGTTTAAAAAATAACTTGGAATCTCTAAATTTCGCAATATATCGAATAAAATTTAGTGTTCTACACTGTCGTAGGCTTTGGAAATGTCTAATGTCACAAGAGCACCTATTTGCCTCTGTCGCCGTGCTAACTTTATTCTACTTTCTAGGTCCACGTGAGCATGCCAAATTGAACATGATGGTCGGAATCCAATTTGGCAGGGGCTATAATGATGATGATGATGATGGCCTCATGTTATGGCTCATACCCACACTGGGGGATTGGCCAAGAATTGAGTGCTGAAACGTTCACCTATTCTTTTGAAGTGTTACTTATTCGATGCGAAAAAAATATATATAACGAAAGAGAGATAAAAAACATACAAAAACGAACAAATTAAAAGACAAAAGTTAAAAAGTTATTCGTTTTGTTGACTGTATGTAACTGCAAACGGCATCAAATACGTCCCTGTGGCTGACCCCTATAACTGACGCACCGAAAGATAGTATGATTTCTGGTGATAACATTAACCCTAATTTTGCGAGCGGAAGTTCTAGATGTCTTTTTCTTAACAATTTGTATCGTCGACATACCAAAAATAATGATCTAGTGATTCTGTTTCTTGGCAGTATGGACACAGAGGCGATAGCGTCAGACCAGTCCTGTGTAAATATAGGTTTAATGGAGGGACACGGCAGCGTAATCTCGTGATCGCTACTTCTGATTGTCTTGATGGACACTACTGGATTTTCCACGGAAATCTGAGGTGCTGATATGCTGTCCATGTTGTTATTGATTCACTGACATCCCTATGAATTGAACATTTTCTATATCTGATTGCTGTTATGTGAGCCACCAAAGGAAGAACAGGCATTATAGGTAAACTCAGGGATGCTCGCGCTAATGCGTCTGCCATTTCATTTGAATGTAAGCCACAATGTCCAGGTACCCATAATAGTTTTAGTGAATTCAACTGTGGAGGAACTAATGTTAGAAACGTCTTTAGTGGTGGCGAATTGAGTGAAGCCGTAAGCGAAGTACAGACCGAAAGGGAATCTGTTATAATAACCGCACTTATTGAGTTCGACGGGAGTTTCCGAAGCGCTAAAAGAATTGCTAAAAGCTCGGCTTCAAAAACAGGTGTGAAGTCTGGCAGTCTCAAGGAGAATGACCAGCCAAGCGGAAGCGAGAAGATGCCCATGCCCGCCTTTTCGTTGTTCACTGAAGCGTCTGTAGCTACTATGTTATTTGTTTGCACGTGTGCTAGGTAATCTTGCAACAGGTTATTTAAAAAAGTGGCAGATTGAAACTTAAGAGCTTGGGGGGAAAATGTCATCAAAATCTATCTCAATATACTGATGTGATTCGGTTGACGGAATTGCCTCTCGAATGTTCACATTCAGGCTATCTAATTGTTTTTGTACAAATATGATCTGTGGAGTGTGAGATCGAGGCCAATGAGCAAGGAAGAAGGAATTTGGATCATTCATGAATGCGTATTCAGATCGTCTAAGCGGCAAGCTGAAAAATTTAAGAAATGCATGAACTGTTAAGATGCGAAATCTGCAGGGCAATGTATGAAGGCGCGCTTCTTGGTAGATAAAATTAATAGCCACAAACCTGGGGAGTCCCAGACACATGCGTAGGGCCTCACGCTCCAAAAGAACCAGAGGCTTTATTTTATAAGCGGGGCCGCCTGAGAACAAGACACACCCAAATTCCAATATGGGGCGCATATACATTTTATAAAGCATCAAAAGTGAATCCCTACGTAGTCCATATTTTCGGTTACTCATTCTGCGCAGAATACCTAAAGCACGTTGTGCCTTACCCGCTACACTGTCTATGTGTGGACTCCAGTTGAGTTTTCCATTATATGTGATTCCCAAATATTTTAGAGATTCAACCTGTGGAATGGGTTCTTGCTTATAAGTTATAGAAATTGAAACCGGATCCATGACCGAGAACACTAAAATGGCGCTTTGCTTACATATAATGACATAGAAATTGTCTGAAGCCATACTTCTAGCATGCTCATGTATCTTTGTAATTTTTGGTATAATGTGTTAATGTCAATGTCAGCAGCAAAGAATGCAATGTCATCTGCATACACGTAAACGTGCACGTCCTGACAAGCGGGGATAGAGCTCTTTAATATATTAAATAATATTGGGAATAGGACAGATCCTTGGGGAACACCGCGAGTTTGTCTGAATTTAGACGAAGAACATCCGTCCTTGAAGCAATAAAATTCTCTTGATCTCAAAAATTCTGCCACCCAGGCGGTTATATAATTGGGGAAATTACGACGCTGCAGAATATCCAATAGAATTGAATGTTCGAGGCTGTCATAAGCTTTAGCTATATCTAATTTCATCAAAGCAGAATATTCGCTCCTCTTCCGGGCAAGTTGGATGTGGCTCTCTAAATCAGCATGGGCACACCATATTTAGCAATTAGCTCTAAAGCCTATTTGATTTGGACTTAATAATAAGTTATCCGTCATCCAGATAGTAATTCGGCAGTGTAATACTCTCTCTATGAGTTTGACCATATTAGAAGCAAGAGAAATAGGTCTGACGTTTTCTATGTTATAACCTAGTCCTTGTTTTTTAGGTATCGGGACTATTTTAGCTACTTTCCAATCGTAAGGTATCCAGGCTTTGTGTAAGGAATAGTTTATAACGTTTAGAAGGTCTCCAGGAGATAGATCAAATAAAATTTTTATCATGTGAACGGTAATTCCATCAGGACCAGGGGCTGACAAAGGTAAGTTTCTAATCACTTGAGCTAATTCAGGCAATGTAACTTCAGTATACACTAAGGATGGCGCTACTTTTTGCAAATTATACGACATCGATGACGTGAATCTACTCTTCAAGCCTTTAGCAAGGAGTTCAAGAGATTTCGTCATTTCATCGGGAGACAGATTGACATAATCAATATTAGTTGGCGATGGCAGAATTTTCCGATATCTCATATATCTAAACAACGATCTTTTGTTTTTAGATTTGGAAAGGAAATCATAGTGTTGCTTATCATAATCCTCTTTAGCTTTAGTAACTGTACGTTTAAAGACAGCAGCATGAAACTTGTAATCAGACCAATTTTTGGGGCACTGGTTGTAGAGGAGCTGCTTCTAAGCTGCCTGTCGGCGTCGGTGGTCTCCCGTGCAGTCTGTATTCCACCAAGGGTTATAAGATGTTTGCTTTGCAGATGTAACAATGAATTCAGCCTTTTTGTATGTTCTTTTAATTACCGCACAAAGTTTCAGAGCCTTGGTGTCTTCCTGCTCTTTAGAATGAGAAGTCAAATGCACCTCAAGATCGGATTTAAATTCATTATAATCTACAAATACGCTCACCTGGGAGCACGATGGCATAATCGGGCAAGCAATTTCAACCATTATTGGAAAGTGGTCACTGGTGGTTGCACAGTCCAAGGCTGTCCAGGATGAGTTAGTGAAGGACGAACTTACGAAACTTAAATCCAATGCAGAGCGGGACTGTTTACTAATATATGTAGGAATTCTAGAGTTCAGACAATACAGATTATTATCTATTGTCCAATCCCACAAGCGTTTGCCACATTGGTCAGTTCGAAAGCCCCAGCACGTGTGATGGGAGTTGAAATCTCCAACCAGAATTTTGCCCTTACACCATGAAGTCACTGCTGAATTCAAACATCGAGTGTTCTGTACACCCGCCGGAAAGTATAAGTTTACTAAGGAGAAAGGTAGACACCCTGTTATAGTTATATCTAATGCGAAAATTTCACTTTCGGGAGACATATGTTTATATGAAATCTTTGCCTTAAGGTTAAGTCTGTTATTGATAAAGAAAGCTAAACCTCCGCCCTTCGATGGGCGGTCCAGTCGGAAAGATCGATAGTTAGTCAATTGGAAACATTGATGTACTGAAAGCCATGTTTCTTGCAAAGCAATAATATCCGGGAGAATTTCGATGATAGATACAATAAATCTGTTGCTGCCGAGTAAATTGATAGGCGATTCCAATGAAGAATTTTGAGGAGACCTATGGTTGCGTTAGTATGGACTCAGTAATTGCCTTACCTAAAATGTTTTCCTTTAAGCAATCTTCCTTTGTAAGGCTGTCTTTCTGATACTTTTTTGTCTTTGCTTGAGTTAGAGTCATAGATTTTTTAGACAAAGGGGACCTACATCGTTTTAACGAGCGAGGATCCATGTCCATTTCCTCTGCGTCCTCTGTGTTATCGTTGGAGCCTGTGCTTTGGGTCTGGTTAACATCGACAGGTGGATTACAGTTTGGGCATCTTGCGACGTGCAATTGGCGGTTACTTCCTCATTTGAAGTACATGGACACTGAGTAGTTCGAGAAGTTGCTGTTGTTGTTCCGAGTATGTGCGCCATCTGGCTAGTTAGAATCTGTGTCAGGGACTCACAAAGGTTTCCAGCTAGGCGCTCCATAGATTTTTCCATTGCCCTTTCGATGGCATTAGCAATAGAAAGTGAAAGAGATGCATCCGTTGCTGTCACCTGGCGGGCTGTGACGCCGGCGTATCCCTGTGTCCTAGAATGAATTTCCGCTACGGCTTCTCTACGTGAAGAACGTCTTCGTTCTACTATTTGCAGGATTTCAATTTCCCGTGCCTTTGCTGAGCAATTAGAATAATCAGCAGAGTGCGCGTCATTGCAGAGGCAGCACTTTTCTTCCTTGCTTTTGCATTCGCCAGCATTGTGCTCTTCACTACAAATTCGGCACCTGGAAGCAGATCTACATCCTTTTAACGTGTGTCCGTAGCGCCAGCATTTCACACATTGGAGGGGACGAGGGGACAGAGGTTCCATTCTGTAGATTAGAGGCCATGCCTTTATCTCTGAGGGTCGAATTGTCCCTGCAAATGTGGCTGTGATCGACTCAGTAGGGATCCTGTTTTTCTCGACCACACGTCCACACCGATAAACTGAAATTACACCCGTGGGTGAAAGCATCTCTAATGCCTCTGCCGGTGTCATATTCACGTCGACGCCGCGGACAAGTCCTTTCACACATGCCAAGTGGGGAAGAATAAATGCGCTCACCGGATTGGCGGCAAACAGCGAACATTTTAACAGGTCTTGTACACAGGACTGGTCTGCCGAAAAGCAGAGGACTCCACCTCTGCCAAACTGGCGGACCTCGGTGATGGTCCGGAAATGGGCCGTCCCCGATGGCAATTCTGCCTGAATCGCTTTTGGATTCTTCATCCGTATGACTCCGCTATTGGTTGGGGCAGGAGCCACAGGAACTGATGTGATGCCGTTGCGTAGAAACAGATCCACAGGTAACTCCTGCGGAGGAATAGAAGCGGACCAGGGGAAGGCCCTGGTCTGATCTGATTACCTAATTGGTCTGATTACCTAATTAATAATGAGACTAGCAAAACTGTTGACAATCGATAAAAGGAGAAAAAAAACAGCTACTCAATCCTTGGCCAAAACCCTGCGAGGCAAGAACAGTTCCACTGGAAGCCAGAGGAGAAGCGCGATCGAACTTGGTTCCGTCCGTTCAGAGCTGTCGCGAGCTCTAAACGCTTCTTCGTCATCTCTAAGGCCATCATCATCGTCCTCCTCTTCCAACATTACCGACTGTGCCAATATCGTGAATGTTTTCCATAAATAAATCTTTCAGGGTTGTATTTAGGTGAAGTACCACTTCTTTTCAGAAGATATGGTGTTGTTCGACAAATTTTAAACAGGTAGTTGAGAGTTGAGGTGTAATTACGCAGTTGAATTTTAAATTACGCGAGTAAAGATTGTGTATGTGTTGAAGCTATGTATATCATGTTTTTGTGTGAAACATGCACTGCGAACTTAGTACAGCTCAATTTTCCCTGGGATTCACTTAGTTGTATGTGTATATTACAAACATACTTAGATAGATAAAGGGTATGTGGTGTGCAGGGACAGCATGCACAGATCAAGTGGGGCCTTTTGCATAACACTGCAAAGGTTGTGTATATTAATTATGCAGCCAACGTTATCATTTCATCCTCAAAAAATCTTGTTGTCAATTCTTTACCTGCACACGCTTGCAAAGGACGGTGCCACAGCAATCAGTGAAAATTCAAGTGAACCAGCTTCATCCATTGGAGCATCACAGCATCAAGATGAACCAGTAAGTTGATGCACAGCTGTATGTAGCCATAGCGCAACTTTCCAGTTTGATCGTGCCTTTTTCATGACCGAGGTAGACGTCCCCCAGTATTCCAGAAGTAAATTATGCTTTTGTTATATTCAGGCAGCTCTCTTTCAGGCCAGATGGGAATGGACATCTCTGAGGGTTTGTTTATGTGCTAGCAGAGGGGGCTGCTACATGTGCTAGCCCACCCTTCACAGTTTCAGACATCGCTGATGAGCCTTCCGAAGTCAAACACGTACCGGCATGTTTGATTGTAGTAATGATGACAGGGTTTGCTTAACAAACGTTTTCTCATTTGTGTGCATTTGTTCATTTATGTTCTGCTCTGATTTGCAAAAATCTAGTGTTTCTCTGTAGTATATATTTTGGACTTCACCTTTACAGTAATTATTGTCGTTTCAAACATCCTTGAGATTTTGTCATACAGGTTTTAGGTAAGATGTTTTCTAGAGGTTTAAAGTAACTAATAGTGATGCTAAGAATGAAGAGAAAGGTACAATTGTTGAACTTATGATTAGCTACATTATATCCCTTTTGTGACACAGGGGATAAGCAGACTGCACGAGTTGTGTGTTGAAATTTTATTTTAAACACTGGGAAAAGCGAGTGCTAATGAATGAAGGCCAATGATGCTTTATCATAACTTCATTTTAGTGAATCTAGGATCAGTACAAGATAAGCAAAATAAGATATTGTGCAGCAAAACAGTGTTATGCCAGATGAAAACCTACTTGTTTATTTTTTCGGTGACGCTGGCATAAGGAAAACACACGCTCAAAATTTGAATTATTACTTCAGCCATGTCCTCTCATTACACGCGTAGAATTACATGCGTGAGCCCTTCCTATGCGCCAAGATTTACTACAGGAATGAAATTTACAAGCCACATGTGCTAATAAGCTTGATCAACGTCATTTTGGCGATAGTAGGTAAAAAATACAATACATTACCACGGTCACTGATCTCCCTAAGAGTGTACTACTTGCTGGTAATTATTGCGATTTAATTGTAAATCAAACCAGTGGTCTCGCTATTAGTCCTGGGTTTTAGCTTGAACTGTGTATCTGGTATTTTGCTGCCACTGTCAGCAATATCAACCTATTGGCGGCCTCGAAGAGCTCGCGTTCTTGGATGATGGCATCCAAGGTGCCGTAGCCTTTGCAGATTAGCAGATTGAAGCCATCACCTGCTATGCCCTTTAACATGTGGCCCACTTTCTCAGTCTCCGTCTCTCCATTGTCGGCTTCGCGCAAAGGGCAAGCACGTGCTGCATATAAGTCAGGTGTGACTCTGTCGCTGTCTGCGCACCATGTGCCAGCTCCTTCTTTTCTGCTGCCTTTCTACCTGCAGGCTTGCCGAACAAGGAACGCATCTTTTCCTTGCAAGCATCTCAGCTCCCAATTTCGTCTTCGTTGTTCTCAAACCACCCTTTGGCTCTTCCTTTGAGGTAAAATAATAAGTTAGCCAACACGATCGTCTGATCATAGTGATTATTCTTACTTGCACGCTCGTATACTGGTAGCCACTCCTCGACGTCGACATTGTCAGTCCCGCAGAATGTGCCTAGGTCGTTAAGCTGAGACAGGACGACCGTTGTGGTTGCAGTCGCCTCGGTGGGCACCAACCCCTCTTTCGCCATAGTGGAGAAAGCAAAGCGCCGACCGCTGCGGAGTTTCGTTGTAACGTGTGGGTACCCCGCAACTAACACCAAAATGCCACGGAGATGAGAGCAGACAAAAGGAATGGGAGATTGTATTTGCAAAATATATAAAGAGAAAGGTGGTTGCAGGCAATATGGCAGAACAAAAAGACGAGCGTTACCTGATCGTCGTCTTCACCGTCTTTCTGGGGTATTCTTCCATGCTCGGCAGGATGCGTGCTTCAGTGCACGGGAATAGAGTGCAAGAATATGATGCACAATTTCAAAGCCGTTAGTTTAAGACCAGTCCAGGTTTTCGTCTACAATAACATAATAGTAATCGTGTGTGAGGCCTTGAAGCAGAGTGTTGGGGAACGTGGAGCGGTGGCAAGAGCGGCAATGTATATTGTGCATTCCAGTATGAGCCTGAGCGCAAGCACGTACAGGCGTTTTTCACTTCTGCAGTAAAGCTTTGAGCAATTCAAGAAAGTGCGCAGTGGAATGTTGACAGTGACTCACATCTAAGTGAGCTTCATCTCCGCTTTGATTGGCGTTGATTGCAGGTGTTACGCGCCGCAGTGGTGTTGCGGCTTTTGCTTTGCGCTGCTGTCTTCGAGGTATGAAAGCTTTGAAAGGTTTTATTGCAAAATATTTAAATACAGGAAAGTCTATGGTAAATATTAGTACAGCTGGAGGTCCCAGAGCTTAAACTGCCGAGTGGACCTCCTGTGCTAAGTACAAAAAATTATCAAATACAGACAAGCAGTGGTGTAGCAGATCACTGAAACAGTATTACGAAAGATAAATAAACAAGCAGAATACATAACATCATTAGAACATCATTATACAGAGAAATATACCTAACCGAATTAGGTTCTTGACGGTTATACATGAGAAGTGTAAAAACAAAACATGCTTCGTTGCCAATAAAGGTCACTTATAACTAACAGACTGTTGACCACACGTGAATTTTGATTGCGATATGTAATACGTGTTCTTAATTCACTCACTTGATGTCCATGGACAATGAATTCCAACACATTATTACAGAAAAGAGCACCATCTGCTTGCCGTATTTTGGGCGTACTGTAGTTAACATCTTCCTTTGTTCCGTGAATCTTGTTTTATTATGGTTGAGTAGTTGGGGGGTCGTGGGATCAAACACATGGATAATAACTGCACTGCCATTGCCAAAGATGCTGCAAACGAATTTGAACTCTACGCACTGTAAAGACAAGTACAATACGTACGTTTTATCAAACAATATACTCGTATGCCCAGAAAATTGTACCTGGGGTAACTGATATCAATGTTTCCTTGTTTTGTCTGTTCAATAAGTAAAGAAAATTTCACACGAGCTTCAGAACTATATCAGTTCGAATTCAGCAATGCAATGGATGCCGCTGATATGAAAAATACAAAGCGCATCAAATGAACAAGTTGAGGACAAATATTTTAATGTTACATTGTCATTCAAGAACCTTGTTTACATTTTTGTACAAACGCAACAGCCTGGCAAAAATCTCAATGACGCTGTTCTGTGTTCCAGTGTATTGCGCCTGAGCAGCTGTCACCGGTCGTGTATGAGCAGGAGTACTGGAATATTTACGAGGAAGGGTCAAATGAAAGTGAGCGAATGCGAATATATGATAAACGGAACCCTTTATTCAAAAGCAGTCTCCATGACCATTTAGATATTTGTCACGCTTAGTAACGAGTCGCGTGATTCCAGTCTCGCAGAACTCCTTGGGTTGCTGCTTCAAGAAGTCTTTAACTGACTCCTTCACGTCATCATCCGACATGAATATGGCTCCCTTCAGCAGTTTTTATTTAATTTTGCCAAAATGTGTAAGCCGCAAGGCGACCGGACTGGGCTGTATGACGGATGTTGCAGCGTTTCCCACTTGAACTTTGCCAATTTGGTGTTAACCAAATCAGCGACGTGGGGACGGGAGTTTCATGGAGCAAGAGGGACCCATTCGTCAAATTTCCACGTCGTTTGTGCTTGATTGCTTCACGCAGCCAATCCGGCATTTCGAAAAATTGGCAACTATTGAAAGTCTCTGCAGGTTTAGCGAATTCAATCAGTAATTGTCCCTGACGATCGAAAATACAAGTCAACAACCTTTTCGGCGGGAACGACGGCTTTCGCTTTCTTTGGAGTGGTGAACTCGAATGTTTCCGCTCTAAGCTTTGCCGACGTGTTTAATGCTAGCAGTAGTGGCACCATTATTCGTCCCCGGTCATAATTGCAGACAAGAAGTCGTCATCTTCATTGTGACACCGGATCAGATGAGTGCAGGCAAGGCCAAACCCCTCAGTCTTCTGGTGGTGGTTCAAAATTTTGGGTATTCGCTGCGCACAGAGAGACAGAGAGAGAAACAACTTTATTGAGCCGAGCTCGACATCTCCTTAGACGCCGTCGATGGAAGTGGTTCCCTCTTCACCGGACCCATATGCTTCCCTAGCCGCCTGGCCCCTGGAGATCAGGACGAGCTGGTCTTCCAGGGCGGTGCTGGTTAGCAAGGTCTCCCATCGCTCGGCAAGGGTGGATGAGGGATGGGGTTGGGTAGCGGGGCAGTTAAGAGGTGGGGGGGATCGCCTTGATGAAATCGCATACTTCAATGACGTGTTGGAGCGTGCCTAACCGAGTTTTGCAGAAGTTACAATCCTCCTCGTACCTTTCCGGGTACATCTCGTTTTGAAGGTAAGGGTGCGGGAAGGATCCTGCCTGCATTTGCCTGAAGATCGCTTGCTGTTCTCTGCTAAGCCATTTGTGAGGATCGGGGTAACGGCGCCTCTCCGTCT
The DNA here is from genome assembly GCF_050947875.1 of Dermacentor variabilis. Lineage (NCBI taxonomy): Eukaryota > Metazoa > Arthropoda > Arachnida > Ixodida > Ixodidae > Dermacentor > Dermacentor variabilis. Next base: position 60,201,055 of record NC_134573.1, on the reverse strand, counting down.
TATATTGGTTTGTAATGTCTCTGTAACTAATTATGGACTGTGGCTCACCTTCCTCAACCCGGTGTTCCATCTCTCGGGCGAACTGGTGGGCAAGTTCGTTGCCCTCCAAGCCAGAGCGAGCCGGTGTCCATATTAACTAAACTTTCTTTTCAGGTATGTCGCCTTTCCTTTTGAGAATATCTAGTGCCGCAAAAGACACCCACCCCTTTCTGTAGTTGTACGCCTTTAACGAGTCGGTGACAATTCTTCCCACCTTGGGCTGCGCGAGTGCTAGCGCTATCGCGGCCTCTTCTGCCACCTCCGGAAAAGACGTCTTGATGGAGGCGCAGGCTACGAGCACATCCCGCGTCGTAACTGCCAGCGTTGCTTTCGATGAAAACTTGGGTAATGAAGCGTCTGTGAAGAGACTGAGCCCTTCTTCCTCTTTTACTATTTGACCCAAAGTCTCCGTCAAGGCCGCTATACGAGCCGCTCTGCGGCTGTCGTTACGACCCGGCCTCTTGTTTCTAGGCAGTGGCTTAGTGTGGATATTATGCGCCCACAACCTGGGTAACAGCCCCGTTTCCTTCCGCTCTGCCTCTTGCCAGCCCAACTGGGCAAGAACGCGACGTCCCGCCGACGTCTGACTGAGTCGAACTCTTTGATTAGGCAGATGAGCTTCTATTAACTCTTCGACGACGTTGTGCTTGGCCATACCGAGAAGCTTGTCGGTCGAAGAATGCTTCGGAATGTCCAGCGCCATCTTGGTTGCCTTTCGTATAATGACGGTCAACTGGTCCCTGTCTTTCTTCAGTAACTTGAGGTACGGCGCCACGTAAACGTTGCGCGACGTCAAGAAGGCCTGGACGGGCGTCAGTACATCGTCCTCCTTCAATCCCCTTTGTCCGTTTGTGACTCTTCTGATCATGTTCGAAATTTCTTCCGTTGAAACTTTGATTTTATCGATCGACGCCCCCGCCTTGGCATTGGTCTGGAAGTTGACACCCAGGATACGTGCTTGCGTGGTTGGTGATGTGGTCGTCCCATCGATGGTGATGCGTACGTTCTCTTGGTCTCCTTTCTTTCTTCTTGGCTTGATGACGGGTAACTCCGACTTCTGTGGCGAGCAACTGAGGCCGCACGATTTAGCGAACTCGTGCACGATCTTTGCTACTCTCTGAAGGGTCTCCTCCATGCAACTCTCCGGCCCTGCCCTCGACGTCCACACAGTAATATCGTCTGCATAGAGAGCGTGATCTATTCCCTCTATGTCTTGAAGCAAAGTCGGGAGAGGGAGCAGTGCCAGGTTCAAGAGAAGCGGCGAAAGAACCGATCCTTGCGGGGTGCCTTTGCCTCCCAGGGCTATCGGTTTCAACTTCTCCTCTCCAATTTGGATCGTTGCCGTTCTATTGCTTAAGAAATCCTGCACATATTTGAATGTTCGCTTTCCGCATCCCGTTTGGCGCAGGTTACGGAGAATACTTTCATGTGTGACGTTATCGAAGGCCCCCTTGAGATCGAGGGCCAGGATAGCTCTTGGCGTAGGGGTCTTGGCTTGCTTGATTACCAGCTCGTGTATTTGCACCAAGACGTCTTGCGTGCTCAGGTGCCTCCGGAATCTATACATGGTCGGTGGCATCTGATCAGTGAGGTCCAAATGTCTCTGTAGTATCTTGAACACCATACGTTCGACCACCTTCCCTACACACGACGTGGGGGAGATGGGGCGTAGGTTGTCGACGTGGGGTGGTTTCCCCGGCTTGGGAATGAAATGCACCTCCGCTTCTTTCCAATATTTTGGTAACGAACCCTTCTCCCAGGACGCGTTGACGAGATTTAGCAGTTCAGCTCGGCTTTCGTCGCGCATATTTTTTAGCATCTTGTGTGTAACGCCGTCAATTCCCGGTGCGCTGCCTTGATTACGTTCATCGATGGCCGCAACCAGCTCCAGTTCGGTGAAGGCTTCGTCCTTCTCGACGTTGCTATCGCCTTCCTACTCGTGAGTCGGGTTACCGCTCTTCTCGGTCTTGAGGTATTTACTTGTGGGTGCACGCAAAGGCCTATAACCGAAATTTTCAAGAATGATGGTGTGAACCGAACCGTGGCTGATGTTCGCACGCACTGCCAGTTCATCAATACTTATCTTCCGTTCTTGTCTAATCAGCTCATCAACGTTTGAAATTGTGTTGGGGTGATGGCACGGTGGCTTTGGCCCGGTATTGAATCGAATTTCCAAATTTAACATCCGTCTTTTGACCATTTACTCCAATATTCTTCACAGCGGCCAATGAAATACAATGTTCAACGTACACGGGAGCCATACGGCGACAAAGTTATTTTGGGGAAACACCTTCAGCCGTCGAAAGCTTCACGACACCACGCTGCTCAACTTTTGGAGCGTCCGTTATGTCACGCAGCCATGTTCAACCCAGTGTATGAGAGCATTAAGGAACATTTATCCTCCCACCTGTGTGTAACTTTTGTAAATGAGAGATGCCTGTGTGCTGCGCGCATCCGTCGCAGATAATGAACCGAAACATTATTGCGCCAAGCCTTGCACTGCGCTGCTACGCACAACACGATGGGCGCAGAACAAAGCATAAACCTCTAGTCGGTTTTGTTGCTCTACCCGCCTGCCTCGCCGATCACCACAAGAACGTAGTGGCGCTACATGTCTCTCGGAGAAACCCCGCTAATTATCACCATCGAAAAATTTCCCTGTTGCGTATTGAGCTTGTGAGAAGGGCAAGCCGAGTTATCAAAGTTGGCCTAATTATTTCATTTTTATTTTCCAGTATAGTCTTGCAATGAACCGCAATGCTGAGCAAGTGTGACCCCTAGGTGCACTTTGTGGCGCAAAATACACTTCTCAAAAAGGGACAGAAGAAAGAAATACCGTGAAGCGCCAAACTACCAACTGTTTAATGACAGTCTGAACAAACGTATAAAAGAAAAGACAACTTCCGTTCATGCGCAGGGAGCCAAGGTGTGAAAGAAGAACATGGTCATGATAACATACTTTGGATAAAGAACATTTCTGTGGAATGTAATACAATAGATGTATTGCTGACACAATCATACCCTTTCTTTTTAATATAAAACGCTTCCAACAACTCCCTTGCAGTTTGGTTCCTACTTTTGCCAAGAATCAATACTTCTTCAAAGCATGGCGTACTACGACAGGCTTTACAGTGCGCAGGAAGATGTGCCTTGGCAGACTTACCAATACTATTAGCGTGCTCCCTCAGTCTGTCATAGTCATAGCTTGAAGCCATAGTCTCTCATAGTCTGAAGATAGCTACCAGATATGGCATTCCGGTTGTCTTTTCGGCTCCCAACATGTTAGCTCAATTGCGCCCCCGGATCACACGCGAGGGGTCGCGGGGCTGCCAGAAACAGCACGCCAAACAATTCAGGGACTCTGTTAAAAAGGGGTGGTCTACGAGATACCCCTAGAATGTGGCAAGTCATACGTTGGACAAACGGGACGTTGTATTAATGACAGGCTGAGGGAGCACGCTAATAGTATCGGTAAGTGTGACAAGGCGCATCTTCCTGCGCATTGTAAAGCCTGTCCTTGTACGCCATGCTTTCAACAAGTATTGATTCTTGGCAAAAGTAGGGACCAAACTGCAAGGGAGTTGTTGGAAGCGTTTTATAATAAAAAGAAAGGGTCTGATTGTGTCAGCAATACATCTATCGTATTATATTCCACATAAATGTGCTTTATGCAAAGTATGTTATTATGACCATGTTGTTCTGTCACACCTTGGCTCCCTGCGCATGAGCGGAAGTTGTCTTGTCTTCTATACGTTTCTTCAAATTGTCATTAAACAGCTGGTAGTTTGGCACTTCACTGTCTTCCTTTCTTCTGTCCCTTTTCACGAAATGTATTTTGCGCCACAAAGTATACCTAGGAAATTTAAGCGCCAACTTTCCCAAGAAAAACTGATTTTGGAAGTGTGACCTAGCTCGCATGTCTCAGCTGGAGCACTCACAAAGGCCAAGGTAAGTACATACTACGAGCTGAGAGGTGTCGATAAGCTTCTGAGTCGCTCCATCCGGTCGTTCTGTAGCTTGCGTCTTTATAATAAAGTGGTGCACCGTTTGATTGCTACCTGTGTTCTAAAAGCTTATGCGTTGCCAAACACTAAGTGCGCCTTCCCGCAAGCACATTGGAGACGTTTTACAATCGAGAAACATAACTCAATTTAGTCGGATAGTTAGATCGTGAGCAGAACAATCATAACTTAATGCAGCACCTTGTTCTGCATAATTTGTGGGCTTTCTTGTCTTTCTTTCTTTCAGCTCAAACAAATGCAACCGGACATTCCTTCAACATAATTAATGCCATTATGGGTCATGCAGTTTACTGGCACTACAGTACGCATAAGCAGACAGGCAGGAGGGCACATATTAACCCGTGGTTATGCAGGGGGGCAAGAGGTGATACGTATTAATCTGACTTCAGCGTCCCTTCCATACTTCCTGCACTGCCCGCTGTGTTGTGATAGCCGCGGAAACGAGCTATATGAATCAGGCGTGCACTGCAGCGGGACTCCTATTTCGGGCGCCATCTAGTGCGGCCGCCATGGAGCAGGTGCATGGCTTCTAAAATGCATGGCACGCCAGTGCGTGTCAACAGCTAGAAATGCGTTGTTGGGAGCTAGGTTTAGTGAAGCCGGGTAATACATGTTTTGTCAGGTTGAGAAGCGAAAGTCGACTAGCTTTATTTCAGAGTAAAACCACTTTGCCGAGCGGCCACGGTGGCGCCCCCTGTCGGGCAGCCACCTCACTTCCAAACAGGAGCAAGGGGCAATGCCCCACACGTGGAGGCCAAGTGAGGTAAATGAATTTCGCGGAAGCGGGGGAACGCTTACAGTGACGCACAGCGGCTACAAGGGCTCCTTCCATAGAATGCCAGAGGCTTAGGTGTAAATGCCAGAAGGAAAGAAGCGTTAATGTTAAAGATAGGCTGGTTTCACGCGGTTGTACAGCACTGTCTCTTCTTTGCCAAGCACGTAAATCTTCAAGGTTTTCTCTGAACGCGGAACCATACGAAAGGGACCTTCACAGGAAGCAGTCAGTGACGGCTTGATAGAGTCGCCCCACAGAAAGATGTGCGTGGTTGTGTCCTCTGTCGGGAAACTAAACATAGGCTGCCTGCGGGCTATTCGTGAGGGTGCAGGTCGACGTTGGTCGAGCCGAGATAGTAGCTTTAGTGATGCGCAGACACTGGCAGAGTGCCTTGCTGGGTGCCGAAAAAGTAGCCTGGAAAGTGAACTGCTAATCTATGCAGCATCTCGGCTGCGCTGACTACGAGGTCATGCTTGAATGCGTTCGCAGTCGCAGGAGTACTAGGAATAGCCTTTCCACCTAGAGCAGTCTGTCGAGCGTGGCTGTCATTGACGCCTTCATTTCTCGGTGGAGACGTTCGACCATTCCGTTGCTCTGTGGGTGTTAAGCTGTGGTGTTCTGAAGGCACGTGCCGAGCAGTCTCGCCAAAGCAGAAAAAAAGAGCTTTGGAAATGCCGGCCTCGGTGAGTAGTTATACACAAAGGACAACCGTACCGCGACACACAAGTACCAAGAAATCCTTCATCCACTCTTTCGCCCATGACGTCTTAGAGGCATCAGGCCACCTAGAGTGTCGGTCTACACACGTAACGAGGCTCCTGCAACGTTGGCTGGGAGCAAGAGGCCCCACGAAGGCTAAATTCACGTGATCGAAACGGCTCTGTCGTGCTCGAAACGGCTGCATCGCTCAACGCCTGTGCCGAATCACTAGCGGCGTTCACATGAATACGACAGAAGCGTATCGTATTGTCACGTGGTAGTGACGGTGAAGAAAGCAGCCTAACTGCGAAAGACGAAACTAGCGTTTTATTGGGCGAACTTGTGCCCTCAAAAACAGGCCACACTCAAAGAATGGCGACAGCGGCGAACACAGACGGCGATCGTCGAAAATCTGATCGGCGGGTCAAGTGCGTCGGCTTTTATACAGCAGTCGTCGGATGTTCCAGAAGAATCGTTGGGACCAGCGTGCCTTCCACAATGTTCTACACCATTCGCGTCAGGTGATGAGATCAGATAACACAAGGTTCGGCGACAACAGACAGCTGATAGAAGCATCGATAACTTTCCAGAAACTTCGGATACATGCGGGCGCGTCCCGGGCTGTGCGATAACATTTGTGAGGGGGCGAAACGTGGTCGCCCGATAAAGATAAGTACACGTGTCAATACCAGCCTCTTAAAAAGCATCAACCCGATGCTGCAAACAAACGAAATTAATAGAGAAAAGCACTCGTAGCAACGAAAACAACAAAATAAGAAGTTCGTCAGCGTCCGTAAAATGGTTTAAGACGCACCACGTGGGCCACTTCAGATCGTGCGCGGCGCCGCTGTGAACGCGAAATGCCATCGGGCAGGACCTCATAGTCCAGTGTGCCAATACGTCGGATGACCTTGTAGGGTCCGAAATAGCGTCGCAGTAGCTTCTCACTCAGTCCTCGTTGGCGTATCGGGGTCCATATCCAAACACGGTCGTCGGGCTGGTACTTGACGAAGCGTCGATGGAGGTTGTAGCGTCTGGTGTCGGTCCTCTGTTGGTTCTTGATCCGCAGGCGGGCGAGCAGTCAGGCTTCTTCGGCGCGCTGGAGATATGTAGCGACGTCAAGATTCTCCTCGTCAGTGACGTGCGGCAGCATGGCGTCTAGCGTCGTCGTCGGTTTCCTGCCGTATACCAGCTTGAACGGCGTGATCTGTGTTGTTTCTTGCACCACCGTGTTGTAAGCGAATGTTACGTACGACAGGGCGGCATCCCAGGTTTTGTGTTCGACGTCGACTTACATTGCTACCATGTCAGCGAGGGTCTTATTCAGCCGCTCCGTAAGACCATTCGTCTGTGGGTGGTAGCCCGTTGTCCTCCTGTGGCTTGTATGGCTGTATTGCAGAATGGCTTGGGTGAGCTCTGCTGTAAACGCTGTTCCTCTGTCGGTGATGAGGACTTCTGGAGCACCATGTCGCAGCAGAATGTTCTCGACAAAAAATTTCGCCACTTCGGCTGCACTGCCTTTCGGTAGAGATTTAGTTGCAGCGAAGCGGGTAAGATAGTCCTTCACCACGACGATCCAATTATTTCCGGACGGCGATGTCGGAAACGGTCCCAACAAGTCCTTCCCGACCTGCTGAAAAGGTCGGTAAGAAGCCTTGATCGGCTGCAGTGATCCCGCTTGCCTTGTCGGTGGTGTCTTGCGTCGCTGACAGTCTCGACATGTCTGGACGTAACGGGCGACATCGGCGGTTAGGCGTGGCCAGTAATACCTTTCTTGTATCCTCGATGGGGTCCGGGAGAAACCGAGGTGCCCAGCGGTCGGATGGTCTTGTAGGGCGGGCAGTACTTCTGAACACAGCACCGACGGCACAACAAGAAGGTAGTTGGCGCAGACTGGTGAGAAGTTCTTCCTCACGAGTAGGTAGTTTTGAAGCATGAACGAAGACAGTCCGCGCCTAAATGCCATAGGGACAACGTCGGTGTGCGCTTCCAAATAATCGACGAGGCCTTTTAGCTCCGGGTCTGCTCGTTGCTGTTGAGCGAAGTCTTCCGCGCTTATTACTCCAAGGAAGGCGTCGTCATCGTCGTCATCTTGTGGCGGCGGGTCAATGGGGGCGCGTGATAGCCAATCGGCATATAAGTGTTTTCGCCCGAACTTGTAGGTTACAGTGATGTCGTATTCTTGTAGTTTGAGGCACCACCACGCCAGCCGTCCTGAAGAGTCCTTTAAGTTAGCTAGCCAACACAACGGGGCATGGTCGCTTACCACTTTGAATGGCCTCCCATATAGATAAGGGGGGAATTTCGCTGTAGCCCAAACGATGGCGAGGCATTCCTTTTCGGTTATAGAATAATTGCCGTCCGCTTTTGACAACGACCGGCTAGCGTAAGCTATCACGTGTTCATGTCCATCTTTTCTCTGGACTAGCACGGCAGCGAGGCCTAGGCTGCTGGCGTCAGTGTGGATTTGGGTATCGGCGTGCTCGTCGTAGTGCGCAAGTAAGGGCGGCGACTGCATGCGTCGTTTGAGTTGCTGAAATGCGTCGGCCTGTGGCGTTTCCCACTCGAACTCGACGTCACATTTAGTTAGTTGTGTCAGCGCCTCAGTGATGCTTGATAAGTCCTTGACAAATCGCCTGTAGTAGGCACACATGCCAGGAAATCGACGCACTGCCTTCTTGTCGATGGGCTGCTTGAACATTTCGATGGCAGCAGTCTTCTGCGGGTCGGGGCGGACTCCAGACTTGCTGATGACGTGGCCCAGGAACAGAAGCTCATCGCAAGTGAAGCGGCCCTTTTCTGGCTTCAGAGTGAGCCCTGATGACTTGATGGCCTCTAATAGTGTCGCAAGCCACCTAAGGTGATCGTCGAAATTTGCGGCGAAGACGACGACGTCATCCAAGTAAACAAGACAGGTCTGCCACTTCAATCCTGCTAACACCGTATCCATGACGCACTGGAACGTTGCAGGCGCCGAGCACAGTCCGAATGGCATGACCTTGAACTCGTAGAGGCCGTCTGGCGTGATGAAGACAGTCTTTTTGCGATCTCTCTCGTCGACTTCTATTTGCCAGTAGCCAGACTTGAGATCCATCGAGGAGAAGTATTTTGCGCTGCAGAGCCGATCTAGTGCGTCGTTTATCCGTGGTAGGGGGTATACATCCTTCTTTGTGATCTTGTTCAGTCGACGACAAACGATGCAGAAATGTAAGGTTCCGTCCTTTTTCTTCACCAGGACAACAGGGGATACCCACAGGCTTTTTGACGGCTGGATGATGTCGTCGCGCAGCATTTCGTCGGCTTGTTCTCTTGTAGCTTCACGTTCTCGCGGCGAAACTCGGTAAAGGCTCTGGCGGAGTGGTCGAGCGCACTCCTCGGTGATAATGCGATGCTTGGCGACTGGTGTTTGTAGAATCCTCGATGACGCCGAAAAGCACGTCGAGGTCGGTGGTTCTTTGTCTGGCATTGCAGTTAGGTGTTGACGGCGCATCACGGCTGCGTCGTGTTGAACTGAAGCTGGAACGCCGCGTCATCAAGTCGTCTTGAGTCGGTGTAGTCTTGGCTGCCTGACTTCGTCAGGAAGGTGGCGTAACGTTATTATGTCGTCGAGATGCTCTCTTCGTCGTCTTCTGCGGCGGCGGAGGATCTTCGCCAGTTCGACGAACAGCGACCGCACCTCCATCGGTTGATGCTTTTAGTTTTTCGGATATGGGCTCGTAGAGTGGCCATGGGCTGGGCCGGTGTATGGTCGGCGCTGCGGCGTCACGTAGCGGCCTGGTGACGGCGAACGGGACGGCCGTCGAGGGCTCCACTGAGTGGCGGCGAGGTAGTCGGAGATATCGCGAGGTCGTTTACCAATCTGAGGTCGCGGCGCATTAACGGCGAACCCTCGATGTCCCATCTCCCGGTATGGGCATCGGCGGTATATGTGCCCTGCTTTCCCGCAGTGGTAGCAGAGCGGGCGGTGGTCGGGGGCGCGCCAAATGTCCGTCTTCCTCGCGTAGGTGCACTGGGCGACGGGTGATGGTGCTGGCGGCGGCAGTGGTGGCGGCTGCGGACTACGGAACTGCGGCGTGACAGGGCCTTGGTGTGGTCGCGGAAGGAGACCTTGACGGCGTGCGACGGCGGCGTAGGTCATCGCTTGCGGCTCAGGTAGCGGCGATTCAGGGGCTACTCCGAGTTGTTTTTGGACCTCCTCACGTACGGCGTCGGCAATCGAAGCCACTTGAGGCTGTGATGACGGGAACAGCTTCTGTAGCTTCTCCCGCACGACCGCTCTGATAGTCTCGCGCAGATTGTTGGTGGCCAGAGATTGAAGTCCTGTGTAGTTGGTAGAGTTCGTGCGGCGGTTGAATTGCCGGTTCCGTATTTTGAGTGTCTTCTTGATGCTGGTGGCCTCGCGAAGGAACTCTTCTACGGTCGTCGGTGGGCTTCGTATCATTGCGCCGAAAAGTTCTTCCTTCACACCACGCTTAAGTAGGCGGACTTTCTTCTCCTCGGGCATATGCGGGTCAGCGTGGCGGAACAGACGGCTCATTTTTTCAGCAAAGATGGCAACATTCTCGTTGGGTAGCTGCACTCGGGCGTCCAGCATAGCTTCTGCCCTTTCCTTTCGCACGACGCCTGTAAAGGTGCGCAGGAAGCCGCTACGGAACAGGTCCCATGTTGTCAAAGTCGACTTCCTGTTCTCAAACCGTGTTCTGGCGGCGTCTTCTAAGGTGAGATATACATGCCGCAGCTTGTCGTCGGAGTCCCAGTTGCTGAAAGTTCCGATTCGTTCGTAGGTCTCCAGCCCGGATTCGGGGTCTTCATTTACTGTTCCATGGAAGGTTCGTGGGTCCCGAGGTTCTTGTAGGACAACGGGGGACTTTGGGGCAGCCATTGGAGTTGCCTTCACCACGATCTTCTTGGTCGTCTCAGGTAGAAGCCCGTGCTCTGGGGGCAGTCCTTGCAGTCTGCGGCTAGCACGCTGGTCTTGGGCGATGTTGGTTTTGACCACGGGCTTCGGGCTCGGATCGTGGCTTTGCGGGGACGTTCGGTACATGAACGCACTAGCACCTCCACCAGATGTCACGTGGTAGTGACGGTGAAGAAAGCAGCCCAACTGCGAAAGACGAAACTAGCGTTTTATTGGGCGAACTTGTGCGCTCAAAAACAGGCTACACTCAAAGAATGGCGACAGCGGCGAACACAGTCGGCGATTGTCAAAAATCTCATCGGCAGGTCAGGCGCGTCGGCTTTTATACAGCAGCCATCAGATGTTCCTGACTAATCGTTGGGACCCGCGTGCCTTCCCCAAAGTTCTACACCATTCGCGTAAGGCGATGAATTCAGATAACACAAGGTTCGGCGACAACAGACAGCGCATAGAAGCATCGATAAATTTCCAGAAACTTCGGATACATGGGGCCGCGTCCCGGCTGTGCGATAACTTTTGTGAGGGGGCGAAACGAGGTCCCCCAATAAAGATAAGTACACGTGTCAGTATCAACTTTCAAGCGTATCGCATCTCATGCAAACGAGGTAATTCGCTAGGAAGGCGTATCGCATCCAATACGCCAAACAAGGGTAGTTTGAGATGGAGAATGCGCATTTTAGCGGCGCATGTAAACAGAAGTGTATCGCATCAGGAATTATGGGAAAGCATTCGCTGTGGGATTACAACCGGCCAACCAAGCAGCGGCGCGCCCGTATGGCAGGGGAAGCATGTTTACCGAAAGTAGGGGGCTCTTATTGAAATGGGACACCACATGGCGCCAGCTTGCCAGCCAGTGAGATGGGCATACACGTAAACGGAGGAGCATCAGCGGAATGCGATACGGCAAGATAATACGATACGCTTCTACCGTATTCATGTAAACGCGGCTAGTTTCACGGTTGACACGCTTGCCAGCTTCTTGCCCAGCTTCGAACATATTTATTGATCCCTGGCCAAACGGAGTGGTCTGTGATAAGCCTCTCTGTCACTCTGATGTCAGTATGGCTTAGCCCATACAATGAATTGAATACTGGCCGCCGAAACTGATGAGGCACGAACGGGTGGTGAGTTGCTCGCGATGTGTCGCATGTGAGCAATATTGGCGTGTAGCGAAGTGGCACCTCCACCAGCTGGAGTGATAAGCCTTTTTCCCGTTCGAGGTCGTTTTGCTGGGTGGAGGCTTGAACTTGGGATTCCACAAGACCAGCAGGCCCATCACCGATCCGGGACATCGTGTCAGCAGCCTTATTTTCAACCCGGCAGATGTGGCGGATGTCTGAAGAAGATTAGGAGAAAAAAGGAAGTTCGCGAAGCTCGCGTTTTGAGTACAAGGAACTGTTCTTCTTGAAAACCAAGCCTAAAAGCTTGTCATATCTCGGAATGTACAAGCTATAGCCTTCAAGAAAAAAACGGAAATGCTTGACAGCGCTATAAATGGTCAATATCTCCCTCCCGAAGATGCTGTAGCGAGCTTCTGTAGGTTTGAGGGGCTTTCGGAAGTAGCCCAGCGGCCTCCAGTCTATGCCACCGTGCTTATACAATATTGCACCCATTGCCGTGGTCGACTCTTCTACCATAAGTCGAGATGGGGCATCGGGCATTGGATGAGTTAGAAACACTGCAGTATTCAACCGCGTTTTGGCTTCCTCGAAGGAGTGTTCGTGCTCCGAGCACCAGGTGAAGCTATGCAGTTTGTTGGAGCCGCGACGCAACAGGTCAGTATGCGGCTGAAGAACTTGCGTACAGGATGGTATGAAGAGCCTGTGAAAAATTCTAAGCTCGAGAAACTCGCGCCACTCTCGGGAGGAGGTTGGAGAGTGAAAGTTCTTAATTGCCCTGCTTATTAACCAGATGGAGAGGTGAAGACAAATTGCGGGAAGAAGGACGAACAACGCTAAGCTGATGCAGGTGTTAAAACTCGCAGCGGACATCTTCCAACCTCCGTCCAGCGAGCATCCGTGGCCGAGCGCGACAGGTGGACAGGTGGTGGTGATATGGTGCGTCACCTTGTTGTTTCACGGGGAGCGCATCGTTTCAGGGCTTTGTGAGTTGTGGGTACTCAGCAAGTATTTCATCGTACGTTGAGACCAGTCGAAACGTATGTACGCCGAGATGAGGTGAAGTTGGAATGCCAGCCAAGAACATCGAAAGATGTGACGTTAAGCTTAAGTCGTCGATCGCAAATACTGGCATCTAGGTTGAAATGGCTCAGGAAGTCTGCTCCCAAAATTACAAAGCTGACGTCGGCGATCGCAAATGCTCATCTGGGAAAGCGCTGGTGTCTTATGTCTGCTGCTATTGACCGGAGTCAGTACGACGCGATGGCAATGTTATTCACTGCGTGGAGCGTGGGTGTGGACGTGCCGCGTTGGCGGTCTACCGTCCTGGTTGGAACGATGGAGAGCTCGGCTCCGGTGTCGATGAGGAGGCGGGTGCCGGTGAGGCGGTCGAGTATGAAATATAGGCGGACTGCGCGAGGGCCGATGTCGCATACCACCTTTAGCAACTGCCCTGCGCGTTTCCTGTCGAAGAACAGTGCTGGGTACAGCGATGTGCTTGTTGGCGAAAGTAACAGTGATGCTTGCACAACTGCGGCGGCGAGTCTCTAGGTGCACTGCGAAACTTTGAAGGCGAATGGTTGCATCGAAGCTCGTCACCAATGTTGCCACCCGTCGTCAGCTTCTCCAATGCGCTGGTAAGGCGGTCGGCTATTTCCTCCATGCACGCAGGTCGGTCTCCTGGCTGTGAGATTATCGCGGCGGCGACAGCTAACTGTGCCATGGACGAGCAGTCGCATATGTGGTCATCGATTGCAGCTAGCCGATCGCGACTCATCTCGTCGGAACCCGCCAGTACCATTTGTGCGGACTGTGGGAGGCGTTGCAAGAACAATTCGTAGAAAATCGGAAGCTGGCTCTCGTTTTCGGAGCACTCACCAGTAACTGACGCAACCGCTGCAGGAGTAGTTACCGGCGCTTGTCGTTGAGGTCCACGGTTTAGGAGCTTGGAGCCTACTTTGTTGCGATGGCTCGAGGCACCGCAGAACAGTATGTTTCAAGTTTTCGTGTGCTGTGGCCGAAGGCGCACCCGCTAGCAAATCGTCTGTGGTATCGGCGACGTTGGAGGGTAGCGCGGAGATGACGTGCAGGTACCTTGCTCTCTGTGAAGCGATGCGCCGGTGTTAAAAAGGGCTATCTACTTGCATAAACCAAACTCGAGGATTCTTGTGCCAAAAGCTGTGAAGCTGGAGCTCTGTGGCGATGACAAGAGACATAATCGTGGCGTCTTAGTAAGCAGGCGAAGAAACAGCTTCGTTGATTGCAGTGTTCGTAAAGAAACGCAAATGTAATGGGTCCCTACTTCTTAGGAGTTCGTTTTAGCGGAGGCAACAAATCACGTTTTGACCGGTTGAGAAGGGAGAGTCGACTAGCTTTATTAAGCAGTAAAACATGTTAGCCGTGTAACTGTGGTGTCTTACCTGTCGGGCATCAACCTCACTTCCAAGAAAGAGCCAGGGGCAATGACCCCCCCTAAGGGGCCAGTTGAGGTAAATGAATTGCGCAGAAGCGCGGGAAAACATATAGTGGCGGACGGTCGCTGCAGCGTAATGCAGAAACCGTGCACCTCTCTTGCGCTTCTTTTTGGGCACGCTGCGGCTTCTCTTGGCAGTGTCGACAGACCGCGTGCGTCTTCCGAGACGAGGAGCGTGACGCACCGGTGCCAGCGAGTGCTGGGAATTGTTTCCACGCTTGCTGGACACCCACTTGCCCTATTGTTATGTGTTAGCATCAGTGCACTTGGGGAGACTGCTCAGTGGTATTTGGAAGTCTTTGAGTGGTATTTGGAGGCGTCAGTCTTATTTTTGGGGTAAGGGTCATCCATAAGGGATGTATAACCAAGTTTAGGGCAGATGAATGAACATCAAGCTGTTAATAGGGTATTATGCGGAGCCTGTTTTAATTTATGTCTCAGGCAAGAATGTTTCAGAAAAGCCGACTTGGAAATGTTGTAGGCGCGTACCCAAGTGGAGGGGGGTAGAGCTCAGGGGAAGCCCCCCTCCCCCTCCCCGAAATTGAGCGCTCAAGCCCCTCCACCCCACGCGCATGCTACCAAATAGATCTTGAGATTTGACAGCTGTTTGAGGGTCAACATTTTGCCGCCTTTTTCATTCCTTTTGGATGGCGGTAGTTATCGGCATCTCCTGGAGTGCAAAGGCAAGTTTTCTCATCGATTGGGTGCCCGCGTGATCAACTCGAGCTCCAGTCGGTCGTCACCATCTACTGCAACGGTCACGCACATCGCTGTTGCTTCGTTAGTTCAACTTTCTTTCTTTAGGCTGATCCAGGGATGAGGATAAGGTTTCAGTTCGTAGTCAGGTGGCCTGTATGCTTGTGGAACGAGTGACGGCCACAGAAAACGTTCCCTGCATTTACCTTTCCCTATTGCGGCATTGGGTTTAGGAGTGACGGCTCGCCGTGACGCTGGCCGATCCTAGGACCCATATAACGGAGATATGGGTTCGATAAGGTGGAAATTAAAATCATGCTAAGTAGCGCCCATCATTCAACCCCGCAAAAAGCGTTAAACCCATAACCAATATAAATGTTGCCCATTAGCTCGTCCGGTTTTTCAATAATTCACAGCACTTTTCGTGCAAAGTTTGCAACTGGAAACAAGAGTCGCAAGGAGTTGACAAATTAAGCAATCTGCTAATATACAGAGTTGAGGTAACAGCCAGACAGAAAGGAAAGGCGAAAATTACCAATTTAGGCACTGTTTGTGAAAGTATTGCTAAATAATATTCCACCTACAACGTTCCACATTCCAGCTACAACGTCAAGCTTCTGTGTCTTGAAAGTTAAAAAAATGGGGGAATTTTCTCCTCACTACAAGTTATTTTAGCGTAGTAGTTCTGCGGAAACCCGCAAGGTGGAGAGAAGTAATTAATAAAGGGAAAATCAGACATCCACCTAATCGTAGCAGTTGCTACAAAGGAAACCCATACGGGTTCCTCGAAAGAAAAGCCTCATAATTGAAGAAATATTCGTCCTGGTCCGCGACTCGAACCCGGGACCACCGCCTTTCCGGGGCAGCACCTCTACCATCTGAGATAACCAGGTGGCTAGCAGATGGTAAGGCCAAGTCGAATTTGTCGACAACACGAAGCAAGAGCAAGTGTTTGATGTAGTAGTTCTATTGTCGACAAATTCGACTTCGCCCTACCATTTGCTAGCCGCCTGGTTAGCTCAGATGGTAGAGTGGCTGCCCCGGTAAGACGGTGGTCCCGGGTTTGAGTCCCGGACCAGGACGAATTTTTCTTCAGCTATGAGGCTTTTCTTTCGAGGAACCCGTATGGGTTCCCTTTGTAGCAACTGCTACGATTGGGTGGATGTCTGATTTTCCCTTTATTAACAAGTTATTTTAATTAAACAGCGCACAGTCATCCGCGAACGATCTGATTGGCACAGGTGCTGTGTTGACGATGATGATGTCCTTATGTGTATTAGAAACAATAGGCGTCCTGAAACGCGGTTCTGTGGGACCCTAATATTAACAGGAAGCTTATCCAAAAAGTTACTGTCAACTTCAACGAACTGCTTACGGTTACTTATGCACGTGGTTATACAATTATTTAGGTATGCTGGCAGGTTATTCAGTTCAAAATTTTGATAGGCTATGCGTGCGAAAGACATCAAACGCTTACCTGAAATCCAAGAAAATTAGATCAATTTGCCCAAGCTTGTCGGGAACATTTGCGAAGTTGTGAACGGCGGTAATTAAATGGGTAACAGCGGAAAAGCCTTTACGAAACCTATTCCAGCAGTTAGAAAGATTTATATCAGTAAGAAATTTGTTTAATTTCTTTGGGTATATTATGTTGCAGTAGATTTGAAAGTGTTTGCGATATCGGTCGGTAATCTGTTAAAAGTGTAGCATCGCACTTCTTTGGAACAAGTACCATGCGTGCCTTGAACCAGTCGCTAGGGAGGACGAGCAAGCGGAGTGAACGACGGAGGACAATGATGCATGAAGCGTACTAACTAAAAAGTTCGGTGATATTTCTGCATATCTGCGCAGGAAAACATTCCGTTTACCAACCGATCGAGGTGACGATTTAGTTTCATATTAAGCAACATAAAAGCTACGCTTGCGAAACTACATCGGCTGGTGCAATAAGTATATGAGTTAAAGATGGTCAATCTCAAGAACGTGAAAAAACACTGTGAAAACACTCGTTGAAATGTTCTACATTGTTTGCTTCTCACCCGTCGCACAGTTTCGTCAATTGACCTAGCTTTCTCCTTTAAGATCTCCTAAAATTTTTCCAGTTCATTCCGCATAACATTCGACCCAGTGATCAAAATATATTTCTACTGGATTTTTTATTAACTAGATTAATTTGGGTTTGTTGATTTGAATACTATTATGAGACGAACTTTGTCGTCGTAAGCGTTGACATTTCTTTAAAGATGCAAGGCTTCTCGCGTTATCCACGGAGTTGGCTGTTTTCATTGTTTTATTAGGAACGAGTTTATTAAGACAATGTATGTATAAGACTCAAATATGTTCAAAAGGCTAGAAAAATCGCCGCTTCGAAAATTGTTGAGACAGAAGTCAATATATTGATAATATCTGGGGTTTTACGTGCCAAAACCACTTTCTGATTATGAGGCACGCCGTAGTGGAGGACTCCGGAAATTTTGACCACCTGGGGTTCTTTAATGTGCACCTAAATCTAAGCACACGGGTGTTTTCGCATTTCGCTCCCATCGAAATGCGGCCGCCGTGGCCGGGATTCGATCCCGTGACCTCGTGCTCAGCAGCCCAACGCCATAGTAACTGAGCAACCACAGCGGGTGAAGTCAATATATTCTAACACACTGTCGTCTCCAGAGCACGAGAATCTTTGACGGCAGCTTTTTTGCGAGAAAGATATGCTGCATGAATTAGGTGGACAAGTAGATTACACTGTGCAGTGATCATAAATACCAGGTTCAATAGACAGAGAAAATTTAACAGTGGGTTGATGAAGGCAACATAAAGTACCTGTACAGTCGCTAAAGATGCCTCAATGCGTGTCGGTTAATTGGCGACTTGTTGCAGGTTCTGTCACAATACGATATTGCTTAAAAACTAATATCCGAATTTAAATCGAGATCAAATAACCCACGCTCCCAATTTATTACTAGGAGATAGAGATGCCCAACAAGAAACACGTTGTCGTGTGGAAACTGTCAGGGGTTCACATAAGTAACGCAAGAAGTGCGGTGGTGTGTGAGGAGGGTGGTAGACGCCAAAGATCGACGATGACATATCCCAGCATGTAAGCTTTAAAGTGACAGATTGTGTACTTTTTACCTGAAGCATGAGTACAATTAAAATATGTTCTTTGACCGAGATAGCAACACCGCCTCCTCTCGTACTCCTACCATGGCAAATAGTCCGATAAGAATGGCGGAAAAACTACCTCGTCGTCACCATCTTCGTTTAACCAGGTCATGGTAATCGCAACCATATGAGGGATGCATCCTTAAGTAATCGCCTCTTGTCTTTCACATTTATTCACGATACTGTGCCTATCTATATTAACAATCTCAGCTGTTTGCAACTTGTTTTGCTAGGTCCATGTGAATTAGAAGCACTTTGATGGTTCCGAATACTTATTTTCATGTTTCGGGCGCCATCCCAGAAAAATTGTTTGCCGTCTACACGCAGATTATTATCTTTCAAGTTGACTTTTCTCCGTGCTGTTCTCCCGATTTTGCATTTGTCCATCGAATCCTATTGAAACTTGCTATTCCTCATATGATATGTGGTTAACCATTATGCTCAGATACTGCAGTTATTTCTAGCATGTAGGCATTCCTTAAAATTAGTTGTACTTCTTTCAAGTCCTGAAAGCAAGTAATTCTTGTCTATGTTTATGTGGTTTACTGAGACGGTGAACTCTGCTAATTCATGTGCATGTAACGCCGAGCTTCCAAAGCAACACGTCGTGTATAGCTTTAGATTTGCCACCTCCTGAATAACGAGGCCAATCAGGTTTGAACTGCTCCTTCTGTCCTTCTGTCGCTCCTGTGATCTTTCCGTCGGAGGCGTCAGCCTCCATCCCCCAAATTTTTTTTCGTGCTGTGATGCACCGTCGACCAAAAGAGCCCCCACCGCCGGAAGTCATTCTTGATTTTTCTAGAATGTTCTTTTTTTTCACGCTCGAAAAAACCGACATTTCAGTGCGGAGATTGTGAACTGGGGATGGATTTTGTTGCAGCCCCCATGCACTCCAGAGTCACATAACGCAAGGAGCTCCATCAAAGCACAAAACATCAAGGACGTTTTTGATGGCGAGCGGGCTCGTTGCGGCACCTCGCGGATGCCACAAAACCTACAAAGGGCATGGATTTCAATTCCGAGACTTTGTGGGTACAAGGTTCTCATAAACTTTTGATGCAAAAAGTGGACCGAGATTTCCGAACGTGCTTTAGATTTTCAATTTCGTAACTTTGCGGGTTTAATGTTCTGATATATATTCACCGCCAAAGGTGTGATTGACCTTTCTAAAGTCGTATATCGGACCATACAATGGGACAAGCGATATCAATAGACTATCAGAGAAGTTGATAAAGCGCGAAGCGAGGTCCGATGAGACAAAGCGTTGTGGTAGTCCATTTGTGCCCTCACGACACCGAAAAAATATCAACATTATTTGTAACGTGCGCCAAAGCATGCATGTCAAGACACTAAAGCCAGCAACGGTAACTGCGTTCTTATGGTTTTTTTCTACTTTGACTTTAGTTCGTGAGAAGACATTGAGCCTCTTCAACTTTCTTGTTCTCGCTGCCCGCAGGTTGCGAGAACGAGCCAGAGTGCATGCGTTTTTCTTGTGTTGCCCCGACCACTGCGCGGCGACTTTGTTGCGCGTTCGTTTTTCTCTGGCACATTGGATTTGCGCATGGCAGAGCTTTAGGCGGTTTCCGGCTAGCAGACGAGAAAAAGAAACAATGGTCGCTCACCGCCATCACTGTGGAGACTCGACGCATTGCAACGCACTCGCTTGAGCGCTTACCTGGAAAGTCTTGTCTCGCCGGTGTAGGATACCGAGCACTATGCGCATCGTTCTCTGTAGACCAAGTGTCTCACGTTTCATTTGATATTCCTTCGATCACCACATTAGGTGCCCAAAGTAAGCATTCGATTGTGGCCAACATGCTTTGATAGAGTTTTTTCGTGTTGGTGCCCTGGTCCCACCAAAGAAAAAAAATACACTGTAGCAGCGCAGCGAAGTTTCGCATGGTGAAACTTCAATTTTGTTACTTCAATATTTTGCGGAAAGTGATGACCCGTGAGACGCTTCAGTAGCCGAATACTCTTAATATGTTATTGCGATAGCAACAAAATATGCACTCAGGCTCATTCCGGCCGTCGCCGTCGCCCTCACGTTCCGTATGAAGTCCAAGGGCAATAACATCATGACCACGCGCCGTACGCTGTATGTGCGAGTTGAAGCGTAGAATGGGGGTGGAGGGGTGACTTGGGTGAGCTGACGATAGTGGCTCAGTCTTGGGAGCGCAAGGGAGAAAAGCGGGGAGGATGCGCGTCGCCTTCCTTCGCGAGAGATACGCCAGGGGGAGTAGAGGGAGCGGGGGGAGCCACGTTTGACGCATTACACAAAGTGACTTTTTCTCGAGAGGCGCGAACCTTTCTAAATTGCCTCGGCCATATTGCAACAGCAGGTCGTCGCGCTCCTGTACCGTTTCGCCACTCATGAGGAACGCCGAGCGGCAGACTGCACACAGCTGCTAGAACGTGTAGCACAACCTAGTATCCTACTAGCGCTGCCCCGAATGTAGCTGCCTCCTTCCCCGACGTCACACTACCCGTCAAATGCAGCTCATCTAACGGTGAAGTTCACTGGAAAACGCTGGCGGCGAACGGTATTCATGACGGCGGGCTTTCTGGTAGAAATGGGGCCTCTTGCGTTGGCCACGATGCGGATGAGTTGGTGACGATGCGCAAAGCTCGGAGCCGTCGCCGTTTGATGGATGGTAGAAACGCTAGATAGCTGGTTCGTGTTTGAGCTTCGACGCAACAGAATTATGTTTTTTTCGAATATGAAAATTACATGTCCACGCCACTATGTCTGTAGGTTCTGTGTAAGTGGCACATTAGGATTTCTGTGAGGTATTTTACTTAGAGAAAGTCAATTACTTCAGTAACTTGTTTGCGCTGCATGAAGGGCTTGCTGGTTTGGAATGGTTTTTGCCAAAACGACGATCGGCGCTGGATGAGTGGCGTGGACACCAGATTTTCTGCGACATGGGGCTCTTAACACGTGTTAATAATGCCACAGCTAAGCATCGCGTACCTCACACCAAGCAAACACGCCCTTACGTGTTGGCAGAACGCTGGCCTTGGAGTTCCTGCGAACCAAGACTACACCAGCGTCTAGACGTAGGAACTGGATGCACCTAAACGATTGGAGAGCCCAGACACGGCGCCTCGAGAGCAGGAGGATTAGAGTATGGCTTCCACAGAGAACCAGAGTTAGGCTTCTGTTTTCTACGTGCCGTTATGTTGTCATTCGCCAAGCGCAGGCACGTGTAACTCCAAATTATTGCGGAGAAGCTACGCTGAAGTGGCCACATGGCAGCGTCCATACGGTGTTGACCACCTACTCCGATCGTAATCATCGTTTGTTACTGGCTGTCCGCGCTGTCAGCAAGAAAGAAGAGACACAATCCGTCATCGCTAAGTCTCATGTCATGTTTAGGTCAAATGAATAAGTAGGTTTTGTTGTAAATATTGAGATCGGCTGTATATTTTCACGCAGCTAGGACTACAGAGAGGCCACCAAGCCCTAAGTCTGGTTTAATATCTAGTTGGCAGATGGCGCCACAGCATTAGCATTGGTGATGCGTTGACGATGTGGGAAGCTATCCAGGCCTAATTGTTGACTGCATCTTTAAGGTAGTCTTCCGCTGTAGCAAGGTACGTGATGACGGTAGCGAGAAAACGCGATGCAGGCCCTAAATAGACGCGGAGCAGAAGCTGTGGCGCAGGTTAACATTTGCAAGGGCCTTCTCCCGTTCTACATGCTAAGAAGGCTGCTAGATAACTGCAGGGAAGACGTATAGGTAAAGCGAAGCCCAGGTCTCGCAAACATGTAAGCGCAGCTTATGGTTACGGCGTCAAAACATTTTTTTTGCGTCAATACACCTACCACGGAGCATGTAGTATAATGGCATGCAGATGCTCAGCGGAGGACGCAACACGAATGATCGCATTGCGTCTTCCTACTGGCTAAGAATTGGTGTAGGTTCCACAGTACTGCAACTAGCTTGTGAGCTGGATCCCCTCCGTAATATTTTTGCCCTCTTGAGGCTATAATATATGAAATAGGTCCTGCGAGAACGAGAGATGGCTATTTATATATTCACTGCGGAAAAATGTATTGCATGATGATGGTCCTATGTGCAACTCTGGTTCCCTGCGGGATCCATATGCAGCAGCTCTAAGGAGGCTGAGGCTATGCGACACGCCGGCAAGAGCCAGCAGTTTGCGAATGCGAGGCAGATACACTTCGTGCCCCTGTGGAAAGCGAGGTCGACGCGAGTGTAGAAACGCGAGGTCGACGGAAGCAGAGAACGTCAAGAAGGCCCCGTAGTTCTAGACGGCAGTGTTCGCAGTCATCGAGCTCTTTCTGTTCATATGCGTCTGCGCACTTCGAGCCGCGCGCGCTTATTTAGCCGGTTTATGTTTCCTGCAATTCATACTTACGCTGAGTTTACGAGCCTTACTTGGTTCAATATTCAACATGGGGCAATCGCGTTTATTTTTTCGCCCGTATGTCGAAATTGTGATGTTCTATGTGAATATTTGGACGAAAGTATTCTACGGCTGGATTCGAACAGAGAACCTCTAGGTTGTCAGGCGGATACTGTAACCATTGCGCGGCGGACGCTTCACCCACATAGCCGGCGTTCCCTCATACTCGGATCGTAGTTTTAAAGTTCTAATGTTTGAAAATAATTTAAAACATTTTAATACATCATCGTACGTCAGAATTTGGGCGGATCCCGAGGAGTAGGTAGTAAATATATTTGAGATCGAAGCTCCTCCTATTCGATTCATGCGAGGTGTGACGCGATAAATTGTGATGGGTATTGATTCTGTCCTATCTGATCCTCAACTCAGACAGGAAGACTTTGTCTTTCACCGAATTCCTATGGAGGTTCCATCGCCTTCCAACTTTCCATTCTCTGAAGCTGTTCTTTTAGTCACTTTTTAGGTAACTTTTAGTAGCATGTGCCGAGTAGCACATGAATAAGTCCTACTAAGATGCCAAGGTGCTCAACTTCACCACACGTTCCCTCTGTAGAAGGCGCGACTGGGCCAACTGTATGGTAGCAGAGTCCAGAAAACATGACGACACCACTGTGGTTGCCAATTCTGGTTCATCAGCATCCTTGACAGCATGCTGAGGTGCTCGTGGTCCTGCATGCAGATGTTCCGAGTCGCGCGTGTTATTCCCTTCCCGCAGGATCATGCTCGAGTCGGTGGCCCTGCGAATAGCAAACGTAACCCCCGACCTTCTCCAGTGAATTCTTAACTCGTGGCGATTCAACGCTGACATCTGATCACTCTACTCAGATACGGCGGCAAGATTGATCCTGCAAAAAGCCCAAGGCAAGGAACCGATAATTACGAGCTACAGCGCGTAGCTCCAGCCATCCATCCTGCACAGCGGCTGTTCAATCTCCTCCTGAAGAGAGTTGCAAGCGGATGTTTTAATACGGCGCAACGTGCCTCATCCAGCTGTGGACGCTGGGGGATATTGCAACGCATCGCAGCATTTAGTGGTGGTGGCGTGTTGCGACCGTTTGCGTGTATGCACGTTCAATGACAAGTGCAGCACGTAGAGGACTCCATGAAATGGGCTTTTGCTGTCTCATAGACCTTCGGCAACGTTTTCCCAGCGACCAGTTTCTTGTCTGCAGAAACTTCAACTAGGAATCTACTGGATTGTGCTACAGCTGTGATTCGGCTTGAGTGTAGGTCCTCAATGACTTTGTCTGTGCAGAAGGCGAAAGCCTTCGCAGTGACTTTTGCTGGGCGTCATGCTTTCGTCCACCCGAAACACGCAGACACTAACCTGAGCCTCACATAGTCTACCCCTCGTTTGATAAACTGGCGATGTGGCTCGGATTCACTAGGCAGTGACCACAACTCTTGATTGTTGGAACTTGTTGGAACTTGCCATCGGTCATCACTGCTGGGGGACGTGTCCTAATAAGGCCCCATATTAAAAGAAGTTTCAAGTTACCGATTTACTTCATCAAGCTGCTATACCATTATGTGTATGCCTCAGGCACACAATTCTCCAGTTGGAATTCGATCTGCATCTGTCAACACCGTACAGGTACCTCATGAACTCGCGAGCCCTCGCGAGTCCCTCGAACCATGTAAATTAGCAATGGCCGCTCCCCCGAATATTTAGTGAAATTAACGCACCTTACTACCCAGGCCCAAAGTTATGCAAAGAAGTTCGCTCGCAACAGGTGGCTAGATTACTGTTCAAGCTTTGAGGATTGTACGGGCCTGCGGAAGGTCTGGCTAACTTCCAGCTCTGAAAATATTAAACGCACAGCCAGAAACAAGGTGTCGAATCTCCATCTTGCAAAAGATATGACTCCCGAGAAGTTCGGTCATCAGGCAGCGGCTGCGCTGCTCCCATAGCCGGTGGCACCACCTCCTCACAAGGGAGAGCGAAAGCTCGTTCTTCGGGCACAGAAAAAAACTGCCCATGAACTTGCACAGTGCGTCTGGGGTGGACGGCATTACGTGGCAAGCGTTGTGCCGCCAGGACATCGGCAGGAAATTGAGAGCCAGGAGTCGAACGTAGCCTGTGAAGCAGGTGAAGTTCGCGCTGAATGGCAGCATTTGGTGGTCAAGCCTCTGCCTAAGTCGGCCAAGGCAGCCACACTTATCGCCAATCTGTGGTGTATTTCCCATGTAAATACTACGTGCAAGTTCTTGGAAGGGCTTGTACCATTACGTATGAACTTTCATCTTGTAAACAGTGCAGGGGAAGCCTACTTTGGCCAAACGGAATCTTGAATTGGCCTTTTCGACTTTGTCCGCGGAATGCGTATCGTTGCTACTAGCCGCGGACATCCCCGATTGCAAGGAATGTTCCATGGCAGTGGACGTGCTCAAGGCAATTTATTCGGTCACTCAAGAATTAATTCGCCATTGCAGTACTCACAGTAACGGTAGGCCAAGCCCGTATTTTCGATTTCTTATAAGCTGTTCTTCACTATCGCTCATTTGAATTTCTAGGCAGCAATGACCATTTGGACACCTAGAGAAATTGTGTGGGCGTCCCCGAGGCAGCAATACCTCCCCGGCAATGTTCAATCTAGTAAACTGTGGCGGCGTTGTACAGCTCTGAAGGACATCTGACGTTGACTGACTGCTCTACGCCTTTCATATAACATTCTGGACAGAGCACGGCGACACCTTGCAGACGACGAAACGACGAAGCACCACTGCACGCCATCAGGCAGGCTTTGGACATTATTGCGATCTACCACGCAGCCGTCGGCACGGTACCGTAGTTAGAATAGAAAGTGCTCGTACTCCCCTGAGGAACGCCAGAGAAGCTGAAACGGTTTTTATTCGTGGCTGCCTCTGTGATGAAGCAAGTGCCTGATAGAGTCGCGCGAATTACCGGCATCCCACTTCAGGAACGGAGTGACGCAAATGCGTGCCTGCAGTGCCTTTCGCACGAGCGACGTAATATGTTTCATATGATCAAGCACCTCAACTATCATTCTCAGGGCATTGGGATTCGAACGTCTGGAACCCTTGCTCAAGCTTAAATGCCCTTAAAGGCTTGCGGCGGCGCAATGTGCCTCAAGCTTACAAAGCTTCAAACTGAAAAGCGCGGTCAACTCTACAGCAACGCTCTGCGAACAGCCACTGGATTACCTAAACACACTCCTGTAGAAGAGCCATAAACTAGAACGGGAAAAAGATTCCCTATAATTGCCTATATACCTATTAAAAATCGCCGCTCTACAATGTAATTGTTAGTCCCCTCGATCGCACATTGACAGTCCATGAACATGTCCCGGGAATTGCACTTTACCAGAGAATATGTGATTCCCCACAAATGCACCTTGCTAGACAGTCCGCACAGATGCAGATGGAAAATTATTCATTCAGCCCTATATCAAGGACTCTGTTTACCACTGCGCAATAGGTGGTCACTTTGCAAAATTATTGCTTGCGAGACTAATTCCTCTGTAAGGACGACATTTTGTGCTTCAGTATGGGATGTGAGGAGCTACAGTGTGATTTACACTTTCCTTGAAAATTTGTTATCAATGTTCTGGAAAGTGTTTTACTACCCTGGTAAATGCTGTGAAGATTTTCCAAAACGTGATCTCAAATGACACAAAAAACTTTATTATTTAAGGTATAACAAATATTCTAACTTACTAGGAAAACTGCTCAAACAGGCTAAAACGACGTATTATGAAAATGAAATTAAGTCTGCAGGTAATGATGTCAGAAAGCAATGGAACGTATTAAACTCTTTTTTAGGTCGGTCGAACCATACTTCCGAAATAACTATGATACAGTCGGGGGATCTTCTCCTTGATACTCCCTTGGACATTGCAAACTCCTTCATTAATTCCTTCTGTGCAGATAATGAAGAGTGTGAAGATTCATTGACCGAGACTTACCCCCGTTTGCCCCATAGCTTTTTCCTTTATCCCGCAACACCTCAAGACATAGTCACAGTCATTTCCAGTCTAAAAAATACAGGACCTGGTCTTGATAACTTCAGCCCTTCTCTTATAAAAACGATAGCTTACCTAATATCTGAAACATTCTGTCACATAGTGAACCTTATCTTTAAAACAGGAATTTATCCAAGTTCTTTGAAGAAAGCCAAAATAATCCCTGTTTTCAAGAAGGGAGATAAGCGTCTAACATCTAACTACCGCCCTATAGCTATACTTTCATTCTTCAGTAAAATTATCGAAAAACTAATCGTAACACGCTTATCAAGCTATTTATCAAAATTTTGCATCCTATCACCAAATCAATTTGGGTTTCGGGAAGGTTACTCAACTGATTTGGCATTAATATTTCTAACAGACAAGATTCGGCAGGCAATTGACGCTGGAAATTTCGCTGGTGCATTATTTATTGACCTCTCTAAAGCATTCGATTCACTTGTTCATAACATCCTTTTTGCTAAATTAGACTCTATTGGTATAACTGGCCCGGCACTGCAATTACTACGTAACTATTTGAAAGATAGATAATACACTGTATCAATCTCCAGCACTTACTCGCACCCTAAAACAACTAACATTGGTGTACCACAAGGATCTATATTAGGGCCTCTCTTGTTTTTAATATACATTAATGACCTCCCAAAGTACCTAAAGTCCTCTGACTGTATCCTTTACCCTGACGACACTACCATCTTCTCCTCAGACAAAAGTCTTGATTCACTGATGTGTAAGCTTAATCACGACGCGGCAAATACTATAACTTGGTGCCAACTTAACAAACTACACATTAATACTGCCAAATCTAACTTCGTCATCTTCTCAGCTAAACAAAAACATATCTCAGTGTATCCATCGCTAACCTTTGCCTCCGGTGTACTTTATCCTACTGATAGTGCACTGTTTCTTGGCGTCATATTAGATAAACACCTAAAATTTGACGAGCATGTTTTATCCTTAACAAAGAAGGCAGCATATGGAATTAGAATATTAATTAAAGTTCGAAATTTCTTTAATATGAAGACACTCATCTCCCTCTACTACGCTTTTATTCACACGCATATTAACTATTGCATATCATCATGGGGAAACACGTATTCTACACATTTATCTCCACTACAGCATACCCAAAATCAAGCAATTCGCATCATTACACGTAGCAGCTACACATCGGAAGCATCTCCATTGCTCAGATCTAACGGCATTTTATCGTTACAGAAACTAAATAAATACTCACTTGGAATACTTGTTTATAAATCTGTTAACGGAAAGCTCCCGTTCCCTATAATTACTACCAGCCAGTATCCATTTTCCACGTCTACCCGTTTCGCTTCTACCAACAGCTATTTACTACCAAAACCTAGAACTAATTATGGTAAATTTACTACTAACTTTTCAGCCACATTACTTTGGAACTCATTACCGTGTCATATTAGGATATTCTCTCATTTTTACACATTCAAATCAAAACTTCGTAAATTTTTGCACTCAATATAACAATTTGATC
The DNA here is from genome assembly GCF_050947875.1 of Dermacentor variabilis. Lineage (NCBI taxonomy): Eukaryota > Metazoa > Arthropoda > Arachnida > Ixodida > Ixodidae > Dermacentor > Dermacentor variabilis. The sequence continues at coordinate 60,173,229 of NC_134573.1, read as the reverse complement.
GTTATCATTATATTAATAAGTGCTTTGTTTCGTTAAATATTTTACTGCGTAAGCTAGTGACTAACTTAACATGGTGTCTTTTGTCTTTGCATATAGCTGCTTTGTATTCATATATCCTACTCATTTGTAATGGGAGGTCCCCTGTACAGTCTATTGACTATGGGACCTCCCTCTGTATGTATGTATAATCCCCATTTGTAACCTGATTATTATGCAAATAAAGAACTTGATACTTGATATTTCTCTATGTTCTATTATAGGAAAGGCCACACAGAAAGGTCCGAAAAAAGTGGCGTATTGTCGAATAAAGCAATGTGCAAAAATAGTAAGACAGGAAATACCTAGAACAGGATGTTTCTGCTATACTCAAGGGATGCTTTCACACATATGCACAACACGAGCCCGCGGTTAAATACGTGCGCCACTAGGTAGACATAATAATTTAGCGCTGACATCCAGCGTCCTGTACACTCCTCTAATAAAGGAAATTTGCTGCACCCAATACAGGGTCAGCAGCATAGCCACCGCGTCAGGTAGTGCTCTCCCAAATCTGAAGCTGCTTCTCATTAAAGGGAAAATGCTTGGCATTTGATGCTTCAGCGCCAACCTCCGTTGTCACATAGGGCACAATTATCTAGTCCTACCAAAGAAAGAAATTGCAAGTAATTAGTGACCGTATACATTCGACGCAATAATATCAGTACTAGTCAAAAGTAAAGGTACACCTGCAAGGATAATACACCCACATTTGCATATATGTGCAAGGAGAATTAATAGCATAAGCCCAAAGTTGTCCTTGCCCGGCAGTTACTAAGGGGTTCTGTTAAAATTCAAAAACATGTGTTAAATTACTGTCGCCGGTTATGCGACGCTAGGCGCTTCAATGCCATCGTTTGAGCGAGTTTAGTTCAATAGGAAAGTGAGAAAAATGCTGGCTGCCACGTAGTGGTGAGTAGATGTAAGCATGAAATGGCCATTAGGAAAGGGGATTGGTTGTAGATGATGCTAGTCACAATCTTAAAATAGGTATAGTGGTGCACGCCAAGGCACTCTGTGCACTGCGCACACTGTGTACACTGGGCACTGGTCCATATTGACGCAATAATTCCTTGTCACAGACAAAACTTATTGGAAGTATCCTCTGGGTCAAACAGCCATCCGCGGCACGTTGGACGCGCCGCGGAACTCATGGACGGCTGGCACTGAAAAGAGGACAGGCAACGCTGTCTCAGCTTCGAAAGATGACAACCAAGTATATAGTGCCCTGTGTCTGCCTTTTCAACGTCATTACTGAAATTAAGAATTAAATGCTCAGCGTACTAGAAAGTCATAGCTTGAATGTTATTGCGAACAAACAGTAGGAACTCGGAAGCAATTTTTGTAACACTTGTTTTGGCAGTAATTAGAGTATGCAGTGCGGTCCGGTACAAACTTCGACGCGTTACGTAACAGAACACGGATAGGGTGGTGTTGCATGGTGCAGACTCCCAGATGTTCGTGAGAAACGGAAATTGAAATGAATGTTCATTTATTCAAAATAGATTACATGTTATAAAGAACAACAATATATAGAAGTAGGTCCCATAATCGATGACTGTATAGAGACCTCCTGTTATTGATAGATGTGCTTTTTCTAAAGGAATGATTAGCACCACCATAAGATCATCTGCAACGAAACATGGAATAAATTGGGTAACAGAGAATACAAAACAAGATATGCTCGTACAATTGCGAGCTACAATAAATCTAACGAAGGAAATCGCAAGGAGCAAATGCAGTAAATCTAGGTGAACCAAACGAAATCGACTGTAATGGACAAGAAAAGACCTAATACAAAAAGTTGCAAACCTACCAACAATGCACATAAAAGAAACTTCAAAATGTACGTGACCATTGAAATAAGGAAATATTCCGGAACAGTGGAATATTTCAAGTAATACGGTGATAAACAAGAAAAATAGTTAATGTTAAAGATTCTCTGTTAGAAGAGAATTCTTCAGATATTTTTGTTTTTTTGAATACGGCTTTTGAAACCGATGTCTTGATGCAAAATGGTATGTAATTCCAAAATGAAAAAAGCTGAAAATTAAACTCTTTGTTTGCCACAGTTGGTTATCAGATTATGGTTGAAAGCAAACTTAATCAAATTAGAATTTATCAGGCATACTTTAGGAATTATAAGTGCAAGAACATGATTATTCAACAATGTCACGTGGTCGTGACGTCAAAGAACACCTTAGCAATAATGCGAAAGGCAAAACTAGCTTTTATTCGGTGAACCTGCGCCACAAAATGGCTACACTTAAAGCACAACGAGAGCGGCGAACACAGTCGGCGTTCGTCAAAAATCTGATCAACGGGTCATGCGCGTCAGCTTTTATACATCAATGTTCGAATGTTCCAGACTAATCGCTGGGACCCGCGTGTCTTCCACAAAGTTCTACATTATTCGCGTCGCACAAGCATGCAATCAGTTTTCACAAGGTTAGGTCACAGACAGCGGATGGAACCATCGATAACATTTAAGAAACTTCCGATACATGCAGGCGCGTCCTGCGCGGTGCAATAACATTTATTAGGCGGTGAAACGTGTCGCCCGATGAAGACAAGTGCACGTGTCCATACCCCCCTCTTAAGAAGCATCGACCCGGTGCTGCAAACAAACGAAAGTAATAAAGAAAAGCACACGTAGCAATGAAAACAACAAAATAAGGAAGTTCGTCAGCGTGCGTAAAAGGGCTTCAGACGCACTACGTAGACCGCTTCAGATGGTGCCCGGCGCCGCTGTGACTGCGAAATGCCGTCTGGTTAGACCTCATAGTCCAGTTCGCCAACACGTCGGATGATCTTGTATGGTCAGAAATAACGCCGCAATATTTTGAGTCCTCGTCTACGTATTGGGGTCCAAAGTCAAACATGGTCACCGTGCTGGTACTCAATGAAGCGTCGTCGGAGATTGTAGTGTCGGCACTCGGTACGCTGCTGTTTCTTGATCCGTAGGCGGACGAGCTGTCGGGCTTCTTCGGCGCGCTGGAGATAGGTAGCGACGTCAAGATTTTCCTCGTCAGTGACATGCGGCAGCATGGCGTCGAGCGTCATGGTCGGGTTCCTGCCGTAAACTAGCTTAAACGGCATGATCTGTGTTGTTTCTTGCACCGCCGTGTTGTAAGCGAAGGTTACGTACGGCAGGACGGCATCCCAGGTCTTGTGTTCGACGTCGGCGTACATTGCTAACATGTCTGGGAGGGTTTTATTCAGGTGCTCCATAAGACCATTCGTCTGTGAGTGGTAGGCGGCTGCCCTCCTATGCGTTGTCTGACTGTACTGAAGAATGGCTTGAGGAGAGCTCCGCTGTAAAGGCCGTTCCTCTGTTGGTGATGATGACTTTTCGGTCGCCATGTTTCAGGAGAATGCTTTCGACGAAAAATTTTGCCACTTCGGCTGCGCTGCCTTTCGGCAGAGCTATAGTTTCAGCGAAGCGGGTGAGGTAGTCCGTCGCCACGATCATACACTTATTTCCTGACGTTGACGTCGGAAACGGTCCTAACAAGTCCATCCCGATCTGCTGAAAAGGTCGGCAAGGAGGCTTGATCGGCTGTAGTAATACGGCTGGCCTTGTGGGTGGTGTCTTGCGCAGCTGACAGTCTCGGTACCCAGCACCTCCGCCAGATGTCACGTGGTCGTGACGTCAAAGAACACAGTAGCAATACTGTGAAAGGCAAAACTAGCTTTTAGTGGGCGAACCTGGGCCCACAAAACAGGCTACACTTAAAACACAACGAGAGCGGCGAACACAGTCGGCGATCGTCGAAAATCTGATCAACGGGTCATGCGCGTCGGCTTTTATACATCAATCGTCGAATGTTCCAGACTAATCGCTGGGACCCGCGTGTCTTCCTTAAACTTCTTCATTATTTGCGTCGCGCACGCATGAAATGAGTATTCACAAGGTTCGGTCACAGACAGCGGATGGAAGCATCGATAACATTCCAGAAACTTTCGATACATGCAGGCGTGTCCTGCGCCGTGCGGTAACATTTGTTAGGCGGTGAAACGTGTCGCCCGATAAAGACAAGTACAGGCGTGAATAACTTGAAAATAATATACACAAATTATACAACACAGTTTCGTTGACACAGAGAACGTCATTAGAGTCTAGCAATGTGACAGCGCGAGTATTATAGGGGTTCGAGGTGACTATTCTAATTGCTTGGCTGTGTAAAGTTTGAAGTGAACTGAGGTGAACATTATATGCATTTCCTCAACTTAATAACAATTAGTTATTGTGAGAGAGTATAAAATCATAGTACGGAGAAACAAGTGTAGCACGGTTAAAGAATTGGCGGGCTCTGATCAGTAACTGAATGCGGTAAGTAATTTTCTCTTTAATATTGGCGACATGATAATGAAACTTGAGGTTACAGTCTAGTTCTGCTCCCAAGAATGAGCAATGAATCCTAGAAGGAATTAAATGGGAACCAAGATTCCTCAATTGAACTGCAGATGGTTTCTGGGGGAATTTAATACAATAACCTTGGTTTTGGTGGGAATAATAAAAATATTAATGTTGACAAACCATTTTTGTAACCGTCGCTATGTCAGTACTGAGTTTAGTATCCAAGGATGAAATGTTTTTATTGTAGTTCATCGTGGTATGTGCCGTCGGCGTACCGAACACAGTGTGAGGATATTAGTCAGTCAGACAAATAGTTAGTATAAATTAGAAATAATAAAGATCCAAGAATAGAATGATCCGGTACACCCGTTAGTAACCTTAGCTACGGAAAAAAAATAGTCGAAATTTTAACGGTGTTACGTCTATCCTGCAGTAGGTCCATAGTAACGTTATTGCTGACTCAATTAGACCTATAGCTTCCAGTTTTCAAAACAAAATGTTATGGTTAATAGCGTCAAAAGCTTACATAAGAGCAATAAAAACTGAACCGGCAAAATACCCTTTATCAGTAGCTTCCTTTAGGCGACCCGTTAGGGAGATGAGAGCAAGGTCTTTCGAATAGTCAGGAAGAAAACAAATACTGAGAATTGAACAGAATAATAAATTTTGTCAGATAATTGGTTATTTGAGTAACAATGGCCTTTTATATCACTTTACTGAAAATGGCAGTAAAGAATTTGTTAGTAAAAAACGATCGCCGCTCTTAAAAACAGGATTGCCTTTGCTCGTTTCAGCTCAGACGGAAAAATGGTGGTTCTGAATAATAAATTGATAATAAAACATAAAACAACACATATGAAAAAGCAACAAGTTTTATGTTAGTAGCACGAATAGTATCAAGAGTGGCACTGGTTACTTTCAGCGTGTGAAGGACATGAAGGACCTCATGGGGATTACTAAGGTAAAGAAAATAATGAATGCGGAACACGTTTCAGTGACAAAGAACGGCTACTGATCACTGGTTTGTCCGAGAAAAAAGCATCAATGACCGCTCTTGCTATCTCAAACGGTTTATCATATGTAATGTGATAGATTATGATGGTATCGATAAACGAAAGGTGTTCATTTCTGGACCAAAAAGGAATTTAGGACGTGAACCTTTCGTTTTGAGTTGCAGCCGTACTGACCAAGTTTGTGCTCATGGTAGCTCTTCCTTGCGCTCTTCATTTCGCTGTTGATTGAGTTGCAAAATTTTTTGTATTGGGCAGAGAGGACGACATTTAAAGGTTGCTTTTTAGTTTTTTCATAGAGATTCTCAAGTTTCTCCATTTTGGCTAGTATGCTGGCATTCAACGAAGGAATCAGAGATCACATTATGTGAAGAACACGGCAAACTACAGCATGGTACGAACTGGAATGTTAAGGCCAGTGAACTAGAGGCCCATGCATCCCAAGAATCAGCTGCTGCAGGCGCAAAAGCCGTTGCGCTTCCTTACTCGTCTCAATTGGAGACTTCCTTAATGCCGACAATCTTCTGCTGAAGGCAGGAGATGCCTGTTTTAGGTTGTCATTGGGAAGAATAGGCACTAGTACGCTCTAGCAGGCTGTTACCAGCTTCAGCATGCAATTGCATGTTGCGCGATTTCGTGGCAACAGCGGTCGCGTTGCTTGAGTGCAGGATGATGCGCGGGCCAACACTTGCGTGACAGCTGGCCCAAGCAGTGGCCGAATGCCCTAGCGTTTGCGAGGCCTCTCCAGCCATGCTGGATCATGATCGTGCTGGATTGCTACACCAGTACAGGAGATTTCACAGCATGTGGCATTTCCTAAATTTCTTCTCTATTTTTAGTGAACTTTCTTCTCACGTAACCCGAAATATCGCAAGCTTTGACAAACGCTGCAGATGCAGCAGTTAATGACTTTTCCGGTCACTGGTTTTACTTTGTGGAAGTCGGTGTACCCTTTGTGTGTCAAGCGTGACTGTAAGCCAACATATTTCACCTATTTCATTGCGATATGCCGAACTCAGCCCATTTTATGCAGAGAACACACTATATGCATGTTTGTACACCACGTTAAACCCAATGGGACGTCTAGTTGAGTGCGCGCAGCGAAATAATGTCCTTTGAGGGGCCTGTGCTAATCCACATGGCTGTCCTTCATGATGATGGTCCGAAGCCATTGTGCGCACAGAATTGTCGCCATTATGCAAAGTCAATAAACGTGCAGCTGGGACGGAGAATGTTTGGCACAACAGACGGTGGACCGCAGCTACAATATTGCAACCTGAGGCTCTAATATCCGCGTGCACGCCGATAACGAGAGTGCAAGGTGCCGTCAATGGTTGGAAACAAGGGGCAAGGATGGCTGACAGAATCCAGTCAATCCTAAAGTGCACATTATACGTTTATCCTACGCTTCACTTTCCGCCTCCCCCCCCCCCCCCCCGCTTCGCACAGGGATCATGCCTGGCACTCTCGTGTATCGGCGTACTCGGGATAGCACCGCGTGTCGCGGGGGTGGTCGGTAACTCGTGCCCAATTTCTTTCGGGACAGTTCTTCTATGCAGTTTATAGAAGAAACACCTTACTTCTTTATCAATCCTCAGACTTTTAATCCGCATCACAAAGGTGAAATGTCAATTATCCAGGTCAGATTGCGGTGAAATAGTACCAATGCTGACAAGACGCTAGCAAGACACTGATGATCGTTTGAATAGTCGGCGTACTTTGGTGGAAGAAGCTCACGTACCACTTGGCCGACAACGCCGCCGACGTGCACGACGACAAAGAGTTGGCACTGTGCAACGGGCTTTCGTGCCGCCTGCGCCAAAAGAAAAATCTATTCTGCAAGTCCAGTTGGCGAATCTTCGCGAGATCGGCAGAGAGCGAGAACATAGCACCTACAACGCTATTCCTGCAGCAGGTGCATTTTTATACTATACGAAATTGCGCTAAAAATCAACAGCAAAATGCTACAGAAGTTGAAATACGTTATCGTCAGCTTGTCCCAGACCTCGGTATTGCCATTAGCAGGCGTTGATTTAGTTCAGTGGAGACTGCACCTGCAGCGCACGAGATCATGCTCCAACTTCAGGCGAGGTGAAACTATAGGCCCAGTCGCATATTGCCAACAGAACTCTGACTTTAGTCTCTCAAGTTCACTGTAGTTCAGTTGGGGTCATACAAGTATGAAATGAACCATCCTTCACGCCATATGGCGCACACACATGCAGCGTGAAGCAATCGCAGGGCCCGAAAAGCTAGAAACTTCTGGCAAAATCAGCAATGACAGCTTTTTGCAAAAGGTTGTCACTCCTATCACATCACCACGCAACCATGCGAAATTATCCATACAAGATGACCCGACTTCTTAGCCGAGTGAATGGAAGGAAAGACGGTGTGCATTAGTACTAAAATCCCCCCTCAGGCCAGCCTTTTCCACAAAGTTACACAGTGCACTTAGAGCACCGCGTAGGCCTTCTGTAAGATAGAGTAACTCGTTAAGGTATACGTGCTCTCTTCCGCATGCATTGACCCCTGGTTCTATCGAAGCCTGAATACTCACACAGCAAGAGCTCAATATCCGGGAAGTGCTTCGTAGAAGAATGCCCCTACACGATGCGAACATTCCTGCCTGTAGAGACACTATCCGAGGACGGCTTCCGAGGCTTCCCCCATTTAGCATTCATAAATGCAACCTGCCTAACACATGCTGATGGGTGCTGTGTTCGTGTTACCTTTGTAGACGTATGTTTTGTTATTATCATAATACAGTAAAAGAATGTCAAATGTCGTTGTGATATAACGATTATGGCATTAGACTGCTGTACTAGCAGTCACAGGTTTGATACTGCCATCGGACCCTTGAGTTTTGGATTCATTGAAAAGCCCTCAAAAGAGGCGAGACAGGAAGCTACTCACCTGCCTACTACCAAGCGCCTGTGATGAACCAAATAATGTAACGCTAATATAAAAGTTCATCCGATTTATCTATTTTTGCGACATCTAGTAACGTTTAATACTACTACTGTAAAACCATATACGAATAAAGAAGCCAGTGTATTGAGTTTTTTTCTTATTTGTGGGTAACAACGGAAATGAATTTCGTGCTATATTCGGCAAACTTCAGAAGCCGGTGTGAAATTTCAATCTCACGGCCATTAAGCCCCTTTATTATAAGCTACCTTCAAATGAAAATTTATGATGGCAGAAATACCCGCCGCGATGGCTCAGCGGCTGTGTCAGTGCGCTGCTGAGCACGAGGCAGCGGGTTTATTTGCAGCCGCGGTGGCCGCATTACGATGGCGGGAAAATGCAAAAGCGTCCGTGTACCGTGCGCAGGGTGCACGCTAGCGAAGACCAGAGGGTGAAAAAATCCAGCGTTCCTCACTGCCCTTCGTGGCACATGAAATTCTGGAGGTTTAAAACAATCTTGTTGAGCGAAAGCCTTAAAAAATAAATTTGAATTGATTTTATGGCCATTTGTCGAGCTGAAGCTTTCAAGTATATTCGTAGAACTTGTCAGTAGGTGTCCCTTGTCTAATTCCTAGGCATAAATACGCGTCACATTCGTACCTTATACTATGGTAAAGGACGAGTTCGCCATGAAATTTACTCTACGCTGCATGCACATGCTCATTAAGGATAGCTTTTATAAAAACCACTGCGAAAAAATTTACCGAAGATCTACTGCATTCCACATGACTTTTTTTTAAAGCGAAGGGCACGAAACATTTTTCTCCTCATAAAAACAGACAGAAACGTGCAAGTCACAACAGCGCTTATGAAACGACAAAATTCAGATTGAGTGCGGTGGGGGGGGGGGGAGACCAACACTACAAAGTCACATATGGCCGGTTTCCGGTTGAACACAATGTTGGGTCGCTTCCACTTTATGCGAATATGATTTTAGTGCTCTATTCTACAGAAAAAGCTAGTGCAATAATTCAGTGAGTCTAGTACGCAGCCTGGCTGCAACATGATTTCCGTTCGAGTTACGCCAGCTCGTAAAAAAATCCGAGCAGTAACCTCGAAAGAAAGGAAAGAAAAACATTACATGAGTAGAAATGAATGTCGGTATGTGTGTGGCAGGATATGTTTCTTCGCGAATAAACAAGAGTTACTTTGTTAATAGGATAAAAAACGGAGCACATGACCTCGAAAAATGTGCTGTGGCACCGGATGGTACGCCATTTTCCACGACAAGTTCGTTTCTAATGACAGCGAGATTAATGAGCTTTGTTTTTGACGTTCAACTTTGTGATATTACTCAAGGGCACACCACTGTGAAGAGTTGGTTTAATTTTGCTTATATAGGGAATTGCAGGGAATTTACAGTCATTCTGTGATCTACATTGAGGAGGAGAACGATAGCTGCATCTCTTGTCAAAGCACCAAAGTAACTCGTTTCCATCATTTCAATGCAATTCTCAGAGAAAAGCATGACACATCTCTTGATACCGCTATTTATGGTCACTCTGTTCCCTTTGACTTCTTTGGCAAGAGGAGGACCGCGAGAACTCCAACGAGGGATCCCAGATGCTTTCGAGGTAAAATGCTCAACAAGGACATCGTTATTCTACCATATAACTGATTTTTCTCATGATTTTCTACTGCGGAGCATTCTATGGATCATGTCAGGCACGTGGCAGTAGGTAGTAGATTCCTTATTTCCATAGTTACGAGCCATTGCAATGAAGAAATTCAAATTTACGATGGTGGGGTTGAACAGCGATTCCATCGCATAGCAGCCCAATGATCTAATATTCTATAAAATTGGCCTAATAGTCTCTAAATTTGACTTTCTAAAAAGAACACTGTTAGGCTACGATCATACTCACACTTTCTCGTCTCAACGCTAACTAGCTGTTTGAGGCAAACGATCACAGGCGTCATGCCACTGCAATTCGCTATGAAAATCTGTATCTGGTCAGTGTTTTTCATTTTTCTGTCGTCATGCCCATTGCATTGAGTCTCAGTGGCTGACTGCACTGCTTTCGCAGTCAGCCCACACTGTTTTTTTATTGCGATAAAGACTTGCCCTTAAGGCATAATTCTTGGTGCGTATATGAGTATTATATGTGTGCTGTGAGGCCTGTGTTGTATATGAATTGAAGCAGTGTTTTGTGGAATCTGTTGTCAAGTATCCAGCGGTCATAGCTGGTTGTCACACTGTAGCGGAGGCCGGCTTGCAGTAGGAGACGCGAGCGTTCCGATTTTAAACCAGTACATGTCCATATTAGGTGCTATGTATCTGCTTCCACCACAGGAACGGAGCAGTATGGACACGTAGCACCCAGTGGTAAATGCGACCAGTTCCGCCTTGAGATAACAGCCGGTTTAAGGGCGCCCCCGGCCCGAAGCCTCCTAAGCACAACTTCCTCCGCCTTAGTTAGGTGAATGGGGAGGGAGCAGACAAACGGTGGGATAAGAGCACGTGTGTCCTGCCGGAGAAAAATTTTACGGGCTCGGAGCGAGTTAAGGGGTTGAGGTGGGAGGGGAATGGGCGGAAGGTCAGGATTAGGAGGGCAGTGCGCCTGCTGTTCAGCAGTAATGTTGTGAGGGTTCGCTGATTGGCCTTGAATCCAGTGTACCTGGACGCAAGTAGCTGTTTTACTATTCATAGCGTGTACTGTCTCGCAGATTTCCATCGCCTTATCAACTTTCTTGAGTTCCTGAAGAGCAGCTAAAGAATCAGTGAAGATATGTAGTTGCTTAATGGTAGGCAGCTTAGATGTCGCATCTAGCACAGCGTCGTGGATGGCTTAAAGTTCCATTACTAGAGCGCTGGCTTCCGTAGATAAATAGCGCTGGTGGCCGCTGAAAAATTATGCGTAGTACTCAGGAATGATGTCCTTCCGCCGTCTGGGAGAATGGCGGCATCCGTATGGACTTTGCAGGTGTTAGTGCATAATGCTTTGACGATATTGTGTTCGTCAATAATACCTGTTGTATCGCTGCGTCGTAACTTCGTTGGCTTATTAGTTGTGATGCTGGTGAATTCCTAGGGAGGCATAGGATAGGGCTGATTGTCAATCCGAGAGCCGCGTTGAAAATGAGCATGCAACGCAGCGACAGCAGGAATAAGTTGCTTTTTTATTTCACGTGCTTTTTCACGTTGCAAAATTAGTTCTGCAATTGCGTTGAGCTGGGCATGTTCCTGCAAGGTTGGTATCGGAGCGATGCGGGGCAGTGCTGTGATTGTGCGCATAGCATCGCGATTAATCGTCTCCAACTGTGCCAGCTGTGCCAAAGTCTGGAGCGTTTGTTCTAGATACTGCGGGTACAGCACAGGTAGGCACAGCGTGATGGTTCAACAGTGAAAAAGTTGCATCGCTCATGATGTATTTAACTTGGTATCCTCTTCGGGAGTTGCACTTGTACCTCCATCCTGTATGTGGGGCATTGAAGTTTCCACCCACGAGAATAGGAATTCCCGGGTACGTAGACTGGAGATGGGCTACCCACCCCAAGTTCAAACGTGCGCGCTGTGGTCTATCGTAGAATGACACTAGAATGACAGGAATCTTCACTAGTCGTTTCAGGACCCCGACAACTTTTTGATTTACACCATGGCTCCAGATCAATCACTGTGTGAGCAATATGTGATGATATATAAACTGCAGCTTTTAGCGGAGTTGAAGCCATTCTAGTAACACGTCTATCTCTAATAGATGGGTTATGATACCCATTAAAATTGGACAGGGAGCATAGCTTATTATACTCTTGAATAAGCAGTGCCCATACATGTAGCTTATTGTATTGAAGCTTGGTTTTAATTTCTCCTAACTTGGAGCTTAGGCCCCGACAATTCCACTCTAGAATTCCATCCTGTGATAGGTGCTGCAGAGAATTAGCCATGATGCAGGCAATTCTGAATGAGCAACGTTAGTTGAGCAAGCTGATCTAAAACTACTGTCTAAACAGCTTGGTTGACCTGTTGTGCCAGACGGGATCCGCGCGTAACGGTGGCATTCGCAGTGGTTGATGCGTCACATGCTGGTCCTGTTTTCTGACGACGCAGAATTACCAATTCCTAATGTTTGCGTAGTCGCTCAATCTCTCTGGCCAGTGCGTCTATCCGAGCCTCAATGTCATCATGGTCATCATCCGACTGATACAGAGGTTCCGGTAATTTCTGTTTCTTTGTCTGCGACTGCTTGCCACGTTTAAGAACAGAAGAATACAGTTGTGTTTCTGGGGCTTTTTCTTCTTCTGCCAAGAGCATCTCTGGCTGTTCTGCAAGAACCTCACAACGATTGTGTGTTGTTACTATAGTCGTTTTTGGTATAGCCTTTTGTATCCGTACTGTGACCTTCTGTTTAGTCGGACCATTTGTGCTTGTCATATGGTGCTCATCAGATTTACATAAGCGACATTGATATCGTGGTTGGCCTACTGGTGTGAGCTTTTCTTGATCAATAGTGCGCTGTGGGCAAAATGCCTGCATGTATCCACGTTCAAAGCAGCGATAGCAGAATATTGCCCGAGGGAGGTAGGGTTTAGGTCGCAATATGCAACCATAGTAATAACACCGTTCTGGGATACATTAAGGGCCCTGTACCGTCACTAAGCATGTACGGCTTTTGCCCATGAATCTAGCTGCGAGCACCCTGTGTGTCGTGGAGGTCAATTCACGACATATTATCTCAGGGGTGTCTTCCGGGTCAATGCCATAGATAACGCACCTCTGTATATTAGGGCCCGATGCAAAGTAGCACTGCACAGGTAGGTGTTCATCTTCTGACAGCGGGATAGATGTTAAAGTGCACATTTTCTGCACATCACTGAGAGATGCGAAGTGCACAGTGATCGAGCTGGTAGATTTATATGCTGCGAACCCTTTGTATCCAGTGGTTTCAAGAGACTAGTCGATGACCCTTTGGACATATTTTGTGGCTACTGAGTTGATGCCGTAGCATGAAAGGGGGCGTATATGAACTCGATAGGATTGAGAAGGGGTGGACGTTGGGTAAGACTGAGAGGGAGCGGGCGTAGGCGAGGCCATGGAGGAATTGTCTGGGGTAGCCCTTACCTTTTTCGCCGGTTGCTCCGATGCGATGGCGTCTTGTTGAAGCACGTTGATAGGGGGACCTCGCTTGGCTGCATTCGTCGAACCGCCAGAGGGCTGCAAGTCCATAGGGTCACCAGTGCCCGTCGGAGCGATTGCGGATAGTTTCACATTCACATCACGAAGTGGACTGTCCTTCGGTGTTGCATCTTGGGTATTCGAGCTATCGGTTGCACACTTCGGTTATATAGTTGGCATGGATGTTGTCACGCGCAGCAGTCCAGTAGATGGTACAGATGAGGAGCTCACATCTGGCACAAACACTTCATCGTCGGCCGAGCGCGGCAGCACGGCCCCACTAGGCCTTAGCGCCAGCCGTGCTTGTTTTGAGTCTATCAGACTATCAGACGAGCAGGATCAGTAGGAAAAGGCAAAGAACAGTCCTCACCAGAGTCCACAGGTCCCCATAGGCTTCCGAGGAGCTTCGTATCCGGATAAGGGCGAGATTTTCTTTGCCATCGAGCAATTTACAAGGAACCCAAGGAAACCACGGAAACGTAGTCGTCTTCTCGCGAGCCTATTCCTCGTAGTATCTAACGCTTCATAGACGTTTTGCGTCGTAGTACGTGGCCCGTTTCCGGTCATCACGGAACAGACTGTAATACTGCTTCTTCGGAGTACTAGCAAAAGAATAAAACTTCAATCGTCATGCCGACGCTGTCAAATTATCGTCATCTACAACATCGTCTTGCTCTACAGTCACACACGCACTCGAGCTGCACAGACGATTGCTCGCCTCACACATACTCGTTCGACCACCTTGGTGTACTTTGAGAAATCCCAAAACCATGCTGGTGAGCCGTATGCCTGCATATTGTTTCAGATGACTTGTAGTTAGGAAAATCTCTGGCCTGGACGAATGATCCAGGGCACGGTGTTTAACCAACGCTGCAAAAATCTATCCGAAACTTTTCTTCCATACTGGAGCATGTGGTGCGTTCTATCGCCTGCCAGCATTGGTGTAGCATGTGACATCTTAATATCCTTCAGAGGAAATTGTAATAACGATATAATTCGAACAGGTGCTGGAGCCAGGAAAGCCATACTGGAAATCGAGTGTTTTAGGTTTAATAACAGGTACACGAAATCAGGTAAGGGGAAATGAAAGCGAGCGAAAACGAAAGTTGGTGCATGTGGGAGCACAAGTAACACCATCCGCATTACTCGTGTGACGCTTTGCTATTAAAGTAGAGCTGTGTTCCTCCTGCCGTGAAATTTCTGTTCTATTTTCTTATATTTACGAGATTAGGCCTGGGAGCCTAAGTCAGCGCCATTTACAGATAAAGGCCTACAATGAAGCTTTGTCGAATAGTAAAATTACAACTTCATTCACACCGACTCAAATTAAGAAATTCTTCGTCGATGCAGGCTGAAACGTTCGACCTGCCTCCATGATGAGAGGTCAAAAATTAAGAACCATTTGCCACTTAGGTTTGGTTTTAAATTTCGTCAACACTTCCTTGTGCCTTCTTTATATATCAGGAGATGTTAGAAGTTCAGTGTGCATGATAGAGAGTCAAAGTATATTTGGCCTTACGGCGAAGTACAAACAATCTATGAAAACAATCTGTTGAACACCAGGCGCGGCTGCACAAGCAGGTCTCCGTGTTATAAACTTACCAATGAGTTGACATTTTGCGTATAGGCTATCTTCATTATTATCATGAGGAGCAGCAGCCTATATATATCAACTGCACAACGGCGACCTCTCTCTGCGATCTCATGTTACCCTTGTCCTGTGCCAACCGATTCGAATTTTTTTTAAATTTCGTCACCCCACGTTGTTTTCTGCAGCCCTTCTCTTGGCACATATGGTGTAACTCTAATGGCCCACCGGGGATCTATCCTACGCATTACATGGCATGCTTAGCTCTATTCTTTACTCTTAATGTCAATTGGAATATCGGCTATCCCCGTTTGCTCTCTGATCGATACCGCTCTCACTCTGGCGCTTAACATTACGCCTAATATTTTTCGTCCCATCCAACTTTGCACGGTCCTTAACTTGTTCTGGATAATTTCGTCAACCTCCTAGTTTCTGCCCCACATGTTAGCACCGGCGGAATGCAGTGATTGTACAATTTTCTTTTCAATGATAGTCGTAGGCTCACAGTCAGGATCTGGCAATGCATGTCACATTCACTCCGGCCTATCTTTATTTTCTAAGTTTCCTTCCCATGATCCGGATGCCCTGAGAGTAATTGACCAAGATAAAAGTACTTCACAGCACACTCTATAAGACTAAATAGCAATACTGAACTCTTGTTCCTCTATCAGGCTATCGAGCTATAAAATTGTCTTCTACATATTATTCTTTAACCCCACCCTTACACTTTCTCACTTGAGGTCCTCAATAATTTTTTTGTAATTCATCCCCAGCCTTGCTGAAAAGGCCAATGTCATCTACAATCCGAATGCTGCTGAATATTCGCCGTTGATCCTCTCTCGTGCGCGTTCCCCGTTTAAAAGGTTGAATACTTCTTCTAAGCACACAGTCAAGAGCCGTGAAGAGATTGTGTCTCTTTTCTTTATAGGCAACTTTCTACTTGTGGAGAACCAAGGTATCTGTGGAACCTATGTAGATAATTACGAAAGCTTTCACGTATGCTTCCTGTACTCTTTTATTATGTAATGCCTCCTTGATTGCTGGTGTTTCTAGTGAATCAAATGCCTGATCAAATTATCTGATTGATGACATGGATGTGATCTATTGTGGAATATCCCCTCCTGAAGCCAGCCTGTGCTCTTTGTTGACTGAAGTGCTGCTCTTATTTTATTGGAAATTATCTTGGGGAATATATTATACAATACTGAAACCATGCTAGAGGGCCTATAATTTTTCAATTGTTCAATCTCTCCCTTTTTGTGGATTAGTTAATTTTGGCATTCTTCCAGTTCTCTGGTACAGTGGAAGTCGCGAGGCATTGCGTATCAAGAACCGCAAGCTTTTCAACCATGATATCGCCTTCATGTTTTATTAAATAAACTGTTATTGCATCTTCACCGGCCCTTCTAACGGCCCTTATAGTGTCATCAGTAGTTATAGGAGCCTGTACCCCGTTCATTACTTGTTCGAATGAAGGTTGCGTCGCTCCTCTGCCAACTGTATAGGGAAGTGTAGGATTATTTCGTGGCTTTTACTATATCTTCAAAATTACTGATGTTACCCTGCTTAACTTTCAGTGCATACATCTTGGATTGTCTTATGCCAAGTTTTGTCTACACTGATTTCAAGCTGCGACCATGTTTTACTGTTTTCTCAGCCTTTCTCACGTTATAGTTTCGCATATCCCTTACTTTCTCCTTTTCGACCTCTTTTTGACAGTAGTGAGATCTCTATCTGATCTCTTGAGTGGGACATTTTCATGCTTTCTTATTTTTTATTAGGTTCATTGTTGCTTGTAAGAGCTTACCTACTGGCTACCTTGGTGGCTTGCCTCCCACTTCAATTTCTTCTCAAACCAGCGTAGTTACGCTTTCATTCATTATCTTTATGCCATCTTCACCTCTCTGTTATAAAGCTCCATATTTGTTGACGAGGATGCATAAAAGTGTAGAGGTGAAATCTCGTAATGTACGTCGTTAACTTGGCGTTAGGACTTCATAAGGCCCAGTGTAGCGGCAGAGAACCTCAAAGGAGAGGCTAACACGACGACATGGTGACCAAGGCAGCACCAAAGCACCTGGGCTGAGCTGAACATCGCGATGGGAGCAGCTGTGACGCTTTTTTGTATGTGCTGCGAGGCTAATAAACGAGACCGGGCAACTTGACGCGCCATATGAGCACGATCAATGACTACACGAGCGTACTCATTTGCAACACATGGCACAAAATGGAGGATGGTGTCAAACGCTGGTGTCAAATGTGGGGTTGCGACCCTACAAGAGATAAAAAGGGTGAATATCCTGCGGCGTCATGTCGGGACGAGTTATACGCGAATGTCATGTAAGCCAGCGTGCCTTCCGAGTTGCGGTGATCGTTGGAGACGTACATCGACAGCCTCTCTGGATTGTTCGGTTCAGATGTTCCGTAAGACCTTTCGTTTGCGGGTGAGTGGTGGTGGACAGCTTGTGCTTAGTGGCACATGAGCCGATGAGGTCGTTGACAACTAGAGATAAGTACGAGCGGGCGTGGTCTGTAAGTAACTGTCGAGGTGCACCATGGCGGAGAATGACGTCGTGGAGGTGAAAATCGGCGACGTCTGTTGCGCAACTAGTCGGCAGCGCCTTTGTTATGGCGTAGCATGTCGCGTAACCAGTAGCGACGGTGATGCCCTTATAGTCGTGGTCGGAAAAGGGTCAAGCAGGTCAGGGCCTACGCAAAGGAATAGTTCAGAGGGAACTTCAATTGGATGGAGTCGTATGAAAGGTGCCTGGGAAGGTTTCTTGCGGAGCTGACACAATTCAAAAATTGCGACATAACGACGCACAGACGTGTAGAGACAAGGCCAGTAGAACCGGCGTCGTACGCTCTCGGTGATTCGTGAAGTTGTTCGAGAACGACGGATCGCAGATGAAGACGAAGGACAAGGAGCAACTCAGGGCCATCAGCGTTGGTTTTGCGGCGGTAGATGATGCCGTCATGCAGCACAAACATGCCGCACGCGCCGTCGGTGTGTTCAGATTGCACTCCGGCTATGATGGACTGTAAAGATGCGTCACGTTGTTGTTCAGGGCGCATGTCGGTCATGTTAGTCAAAGCCATCACGCAGGTCACCGGATCATGCACAACAGGATCGTGAGCATCCGCGGGGTGACGCAAGAGGCAGTCAGCGTCCTTGTGGAGCCACAAATTCCTGGAGCCACAAAGTCCAGCCACCAAGCTGCCCAGTCGTGTCCCGAAGAGAAGACAGCCAGCAGAGTGCGTGGTGGTCTGTGACCACCGAAAACGTGCGGCCGTACAAATATGGCCCGAACTTGGCGACAGCCGAAACTAAAACCAAGCAATCCCCCTCAGTGTTGGAGTAATTTCTCTCCGCAGGTGACAGCAGGCGGCGCGCGTAGGCTATCACGCACTCGGTACCCTTCTCTTGTTGGGCGAGAACAGCACTGATGCCATGGCCAGTGTGGACTTCGGTCAGTGCAGATGGATCAAAGTGGGCAAGTATGGGAGGGGTAGTCAGAAACCCGACGAGAGCAGCGAACGCGCGAGCTTCCTCCGGGACCCAAGAGAATGGTGTCTTTTTCTTTAGAAGAGCTGTCAAAGGCCGAACGACGTCAGTGAAATTTTTCACGAAACAGCGAAAATAAAAAGACAGGCGGACGAAGCAGCGCACGTCAGAAGCAGAACGTGGCACAGAGAAACTGCGTACGCCACGGACTTTTTTGGATCTAGTTGGACACTGGATGCGTCAACGAAGTGTCTCAACCCGGTAATGTGACGGCGCCCGAACGGACACTTCGTGGAGTTCAGTTGAAGGCCGGCTATTCGGAATACCGCAATAATTGCAGCAAGTCGGGTAAGGTGGCTGCTGAACGTGGGAGAAAAAACAATAACGTCGTCAAGTTAACAAAGAGAGGTGGTTCATTTGTAGTGTGACGATGACCGACCACGTAGACGGGTAAAGTGTAGGGCTCTCGCAGCGCAATAATTCGCGCAACAGCGCGTTGTCGATGGGTCTCGCGTTGTTTCCGGACAGCTGCCTCACTCGTCGCAGGTGTTGACTAGGGCCTCTGTCGCCGAGTTCTTCAGTGGACAGAAGTTGCTGGAGGCGAGAACGCTGTGAAGCTGCTGTGCACTGTAGCAGGGCTGCCTTGAGATCGTCATAAGTGTCGGTAGACAACGGGGAATTCAACCAATATGCTACTTCGTCAATCGCGGCGGGTGAGAGTGCTCCAACGGCGTAATGAAATTTGGAGGCTTGAAAGCGGATACCAGCGCCTTGAAATTGCGATTCGTCTGTGGGAGTACTGTGGGAGGCGGACAGCGATGGCCGAACAGGAGAGCTCACCGCGTTCCTCCGATGGGTTCTGGCCTTGAGCTCTCGTAGCGTTGGTCTTGTCCATGGTCATCTCTACCACAGGAGCGTATGGCAGTATCACGTCAGTGGTCACCAAACTGTGGCGGCGAGCGACCACAGAAGCCGGTAAAGTCACGTGCGCTCGCAAGAGAGGAAAAACCGGCACTCGATCTCTTAGCGTAGCATTGCTTTTAATCATCCTTTTCGGAACGCTAGCCCGTGCCAGAGCGTGCCAGCCGCTCGTGCCTCGTGTAGACGCGAGGGTCTACGTAATTCTTATGCGACGCCGGTGCTGCTGCCGGTACAGAGGGCTCCCCATAGAGAGGAGGAAATTTAGACGAACAATGGAAAGTCCACGCTTCGCGGCGTGTCTTGGCATTGGTCTTGGGTGTCACATATGGAGGCGGCGTCGAAGGATGCAGCAGGGTTGCATCGCATACTGGTGGGGCCGATGGCGTGGGCGCTTCAGCGTAGGCGGCTTTGATGCGTTCCAGGGCAATTGTGTCTGAGCCGCCGTTGACATTCACGACAAAATTCGTCGGACGACGTTCCAGAACATGATATGGCCCGGAGTATTGTGGCTGCAAAGGCTTCCGCACGCCACAGTTACGCACGAAAGCCTGGGTAAGGGAGAAACGGTGAGGGAGAAACATAGTGAGGGAGTGAGAAACATACATAGTGAAACATAGTGAATGAGGGAGAAACGTACGGAGACCTTGCTTATTGCGAACGAGTAGGCACGGGGCGTATCTCGCGGAAGAAATATTGCAGTTCGGCAGCGTAGTCGGCAGGTGATGGCATAGAAGTTTTGGTGGTGGGTACAAAAACATCGCACGGAAGGCGTAGGTAAGTGCCGTAGTCAAGCCCAGCAGAGGGGCAACTTAGGTCGCTCTGGAGTGCTGCTCTGATGCCAAGTTATACGAGAGGCAAATGCAGGACCCAATTCTCCAGGGATTCATGCGCTATAAGGAATGCCTTGAGATGCTGGTCATCATCATCATCATCATCAGCCTGGTTACGCCCACTGCAGGGCAAAGACCGCTCCCATACTTCTCCAACAACCCCGGTCATGTACTAATTGTGGCCAAGCCATGCCTGCAAACTTCTTAATCTCATCCGCACACCTAACTTTCTGCCTCCCCCTACTACGCTTCCCTTCCATTGGGATCCAGTCCGTAACCCTTAATGACCATCGGTTATCTTCCCTCCTCATTACATGTCCTGCCCATGTCCATTTCTTTTTCTTGATTTCAACTAAGATGTAAATAACTCGCGTTTGTTCCCACACCCAATCTGCTCTTTTCTTATCCCTTAACGTTACACCTATCATTCTTCTTTCCATAGATCGTTGCGTCGTCCTCAATTTGAGTAGAACCCTTTTCGTAAGCCTCCAGGTTTCTGCCCCGTAGGTGAGTACTGGTAAGACACAGCTATTATATACTTTTCTCTTGAGGGATAATGGCAA
This sequence comes from Dermacentor variabilis, assembly GCF_050947875.1. NCBI lineage: Eukaryota > Metazoa > Arthropoda > Arachnida > Ixodida > Ixodidae > Dermacentor > Dermacentor variabilis. Next base: position 60,152,336 of record NC_134573.1, on the reverse strand, counting down.
CCTGCTGTTCATGATCTGAGAATGCCTGCCAAACGCACCCCAGCCCATTCTTATTCTTCTGATTATTTCCGTCTCATTATCCGGATCCGCCGTCACTACTTGCCCTAAGTAGATCTATTCCCTTACGACTTCCAGTGCCTCGCTGCCTATTATAAATTGCTGTTCTCTCCCGAGACTGTTAAGCATTACTTTAGTTTTCTGCAGATTAATTTTTAGACCCACTCTTCTGCTTAGTCTCTCCAGGTCAGTGAGCATGCATTGCAATTGGTCCCCTGAGTTACTAAGCAAGGCAATATCATCAGCGAATCGCAAGTTACTAAGGTATTCTCCATTAAATTTTATTCCCAATTCTGCCCCATCCAGGTCTCTGAATACCTCCTGTAAACGCGCTGTGAATAGCATTGGAGATATTGTATCTCCCTGCCTGACGCCTTTCTTTATTGGGGTTTTGTTGCTTGCTTTATGGAGGACTACGGTGGCTGTGGAGCCGCTATAGATATCTTTCAGTATTTTTACATACGGCTCGTCTACACCCTGATTCCGTAATGCCTCCATGACTGCTGAGGTTTCGACAGAATCAAACGCTTTCTCGCAATCAATGAAAGCTATATATAAGGGATAAGGGTTGGTTATATTCCGCACATTTCTCTATCACCTGAATGATAGTGTGAATATGATCTATTGTTGAGTAGCCTTTACGGAATCCTGCCTGGTCCTTTGCTTGACAGAAGTCTAAGGTGTTCCTGATTCTATCTGCGATTACCTTAGTAAATAGTTTGTAGGCAATGGACAGTAAGCTGGTCGGTCTATAATTTTTCAAGTCTTTGGCGTCCCCTTTCTTACGGATTAGGATTATGTTAGCGTTCTTCCAAGATTCCGGTACGCTCGAGGTCTTGAGGCATTGCGTATACAGGGTGGCCAGTTTCTCTAGAACAATCTGTCCACCATCCTTCAACAAATCTGTTGTTACCTGATCCTCCCCAGCAGCCTTCCCCCTTTGCATATCTCCCAAGGCTTTCTTTACTTCTTCCGGCGTTACCTTTGGGATTTCGAATTCCTCTAGAATATATTCTATTCCATTATCGCCGTGGGTGCCACTGGTACTGTATAAATCTCTATAGAACTCCTCAGCCACTTGAACTATCTCATCCATAATAGTAATGATATTGCCGGCTTTGTCTCTTAACGCATACATCTGATTCTTGCCAATTCCTAGTTTCTTCGTCACTGTCTTTAGGCTTCCTGCGCTCTTGAGAGCATGTTCAATTCTATCCATATTATACTTCCTTATGTCAGCTGTCTTACGCTTGTTGATTAACTTCGAATGTTCTGCCAGTTCTATTCTAGCTGTAGGGTTAGATGCTTTCATACATTGGCGTTTCTTGATCAGATCTTTCGTCTCCTGCGACAGTTTGCTGGTATCCTGCCTAACGGAGTTACCACCGACTTCCATTGCACACTCCTTAATGATGTCCACAAGATTGTCGTTCATTGCATCAACACTAAGGTCCTCTTCCGGAGTTAAAGCCGAATACCTGTTCTGTAGCTTGATCTGGAATTCCTCTATTTTCCCTCTTACCGCTAACTCATTATTCGGCTTCTTAAGTACCAGTTTCTTCTGTTCCCTCCTCAGGTCTAGGCTAATTCGAGTTCTTACCATCCTGTGGTCACTGCAGCGCACCTTGCCGAGCGCGTCCACATCTTGTATGATGCCAGGGTTAGCGCAGAGTATGAAGTCTATTTCATTTCTAGTCTCGCCGTTCGGGCTCCTCCACGTCCACTTTCGGCTATCCCGCTTGCTGAAGAAGGTATTCATTATCCTCATATTACTCTGTTCCGCAAACTGCACTAATTACTCTCCCCTGCTATTCCTAGTGCCTATGCCATATTCCCCCACTGCCTTGTCTCCAGCCTGTTTCTTGCCTACCTTGGCATTAAAGTCGCCCATTAGTATAGTGTATTTATTTTTCACTCTACCCATCGCCGATTCCGCGTCTTCATAGAAGCTTTCGACTTCCTGCTCATCATGACTGGATGTAGGGGCGTAGACCTGTACAATCTTCATTTTGTACCTCTTCAGTTTCACAACAAGACCTGCCACCCTCTCGTTAATGCTATAGAATTCCTGTATGTTACCAGCTATATACTTATTAATCAGGAACCCGACTCCTAGTTCTCTTCTATCCGCTAAGCCCCGGTAGCCCAGGACGTGCCCGCTATTTAGCACTGTATATGCTTCTTTCGGCCTCCTAACTTCACTGAGCCCTATTATATCCCATTTACTGCCCTCTAATTCCTCCAATAGCACTGCTAGACTCGCCTCACTAGATAACGTTCTAGCGTTAAACGTTGCCAGGTTCATATTCCAATGGCAGCTTGTCCGGAGCCAGTGATTCTTAGCACCCTCTGCTGCGTCGCAGGTCTGACCGCCGCCGTGGTCAGTTGCTTCGCAGCTGCTGGGGACTGAGGGCCGGGTTTGATTGTTGTGTTCATAGGAGGTTGTGGCCAAGTACTGCACCAGGGTGGCCAATCCTGCTCTGGTGAGGGAGTGCGTTACCGGTTCTGGTCACCGGGATCAGGCCACACTCCAGGCTTGTTTGTGCAATTTTATCAACACGCGGGTTTTTGTCTTTTTTCTTTTCTTTTTTGATCCGCTGGAAAATTGCCGGCACCGGGATTCGAACCATGGACCTCTTGCTCGCGAGGCGGGTGTTCTACCTCTACGCCACCGCTGCACGTTCAAATAGCCCATTGGACTGCTGGTGGTAACGTAGTCGTGCGAAAACGTGTCGTTCCGAGTAGTTTGATTAGCTCGGTAAAGATTGTTGAGTCAAACTTCCGACCGCGATCGGTGATTATTGTGGATGGGCAGCCGAACCTTGCGATTCATGTACACACGAAAGCTTCTGCAACCATGGGCGCTGAGATGTCAGATATGGGTGTAGCTTCTGGCCACCGTGTATAGCGGTCAATGCATGTCAGTATGTAGCTGTAACCTTTCGTATGTGGGAGAGGGCCGACGAGGTCCAGGTGTACGGCGTCAAAACGAACATACGTTGGAAGAAAAGACTTGGCAGGCGGAATGGGGCGACGCTGGATCTTAGAGTGTTGACCCGACAAACAGCAGCGAACCCAATGACGAACTTACGCATTTAGCCGAGGCCAAACAAAACGACTAGAAAGAAGCTTCTGTGTCGCGCGTATGCCGGGATGCGACAGGTTCTGCAAGGTTTCTAATAGACCTCTGCGAAGGGATGCCGGAACGAATGGTTTAGGTGTGTCGGTAGAAGTGTCGCAGACGATGGACGTACCATCTACGGTCACATCGACATCCTCCAATATCGGAGACGTTGACGAAGGCCGGAGTGTACGAAGTTCAGTGTCGTCGCGCTGTTGACTGGTGAGCAAGTCGACCTAGATGATGAAGAGTTCAGACGTCAACATGGAAACGGCATTCACGTGATTCAGAACGTTGGCTGGCTGGAACGTTGTTGGTGCCCTTGATGTGGAAAAACGTTGCTGTAAACTCGGAAATGTAGGAAAGGTGTTGAATCTCGCGGGGTGAGTAACAGGAGGCAGTCCAATTCGTTGCGTGCACAGGGGGCTTGTGGTCAGTCAAGGTAGTGAATATACGGCCTTCTTGGAAATGGCGAAAATGTTTGATAGCCATGTAAACGACGAGTAATTCACGTCCGAACACAATGTAGCGGGTCTGTGCAGGCTTCAGTTTCTTAGAGAAAAAGGCGAGGGGATTCTACGCATTGTCAATGAATTGCTGCAGAATGGCACGAACGGCGGTGCTTGAAGCGTCGGTCATAACGGCAGTGGGCGCCTCTGGCTTTGGGTGTCTAAGCAGCGTGGCGTCGGCGAGGGCAGACTTGACTCATGTGAAAGCGTCGGTGGCCTCTTGAGTCCACTGAAGCACTCGTTTACGTTTTTCTTACCAGCATAGCGTCTAGCGGAGCCATAAGTCGTGCGAAATCATGAATGAATCGTTGGTAGAAATTGACAAATCCGCGAAATTGGCGAACTTGGGGAGTGTAGTCGGTCGGTGAAAGTTTTCAATGACGCCAATCTTGGGCGGCAGTGGTCGAATACCGTTAGCGTCGACGATATGACTGAGGAATTGAGTTCGGGTTGACCGAATTCGCTCTTGGCGGCGTTGATGACAATACCTTTACTGGCAAGGCGTGAAGACAAGCGCAAGTGGTGAAGATCTTCTTTTGCGGAAGAGCTTGTGACGAGAAGGTCGTCAATGTATGCGAAAACGAAAGGGAAGCCCCGGTTGACTGAATCGATGAAACGCTGAAAGGATTGGCTCGCGTTCCGTAAGCCGAAAGGCATGCGGAAAAATTCAAAAAGACCAAAGGGTGCGGTGATGGCGGTGTTGGGAATGTCTTCTTCAGCGACCGGTAGTTGATGGTAGGCGCGAACGAGATCGATCTTAGAAAAGATCGTCCCACCGTGCAGCGCAACCGTGAAATCCTGAATGTTCGCTAGAGGGTAGCGATAAGGAACTGTAATGTTGTTTAGTGCCCGGTAATCGTCGCATAGGCGCCAGTCTCCCGTCTTCTTTGGTACCATGTGAAGTGGTGATGCCCAATTACTGAAGGAAGGGCGGATGATGCCAAGTTGTATGTATGTGTCCGCGCGAGCGATCTTGAATTTCTCCAGGGACAAACGCCGGGGTCGGAAATAGACTGGTGGGCGTGAGGTGACGATGTGATGGCACACGTCATGTTGCACTGGTTGCGTCCAGTGCGGCAGGCGCGTCAAATTGGGAAACTCGCGTAGGAGCGCGGCGAAAGGTTCGTACAACATGACAGAAATATGCGCTATTGGCGATGTGTCTGATGATGGGACGCGGGGAACCGATAGCTGGGTCACGGCGTCGATAAGGCGGCGTCCTTGGATGTCGACAAGAAGTCCGTAGTTGTGTAAGAAGTCTGCTCCAATGACTGCGCGACGGACGTCGGCAACCAGGAAAACCCAGCAGGACGCTTGCCGAAGGCCAAGCTTTAGCACAACGGAGCGTGGCGAGAAAACTGGAATCCTGGTGCCGTTCACGGGCTTGCAAGAACGACACAGGTGTCGCTTTTTGGTCGGAGTGCTGGGCTGGGAGAATGCTGACGTCAGCGCGCGTGTCGACTAAGAATCGTTGTCCCGCAACGTAGAAAAGGCGACTTGTGTGTTGGCCCGGGCCACTCGTCGCCGTTCGAGGTCTGCCGGCCTGTTTTCCTGCCAAGCGCAGGGACGCCGCCAGTGACGCGCGTCGTTTCCAAAACGGCGGTGTTAATAGCAAACGCAAGACGCTGTAGTTGAGGTTTCATTGCGGATACCCGTGCGTCTTGATTTGCTGGAAATACGGCTGGGGGGAGGGGCGGGGGCGACGAGATCACGTGCGGCGATGTTCTGTTCGCCAGATGATACATTCCAGGCGCTCACACAAGGATTCGAGCGAAGATTGCGCAGCGGAAGAGCAGTGAAGGGTGTGAAGGGCGGTTGTATTGTCACCCGTAGATGATGCCGTGGCTGCGATGGTTGGGGTGGCTACTTCCGTGACTGTCGGCCAAAGCGGCAAGTCCACTAAGGTCCATGGTAGAGGCTGTCGCCAGGACCATCTGCACGTTAGCCAGGAGTCGTTGCAAAAACAATTCGGGCAACAGCGCGTAGTCGATGGATCTCGCGTTGTTTCCGGGCAGCTGCCTCATTCGTCGAAGGTGTTGACTAAGGCGTCTGTCGCCGAGTTCTTCAGCGGACAGAAGTTGCTGGAGGCCAGAACGCTGTGAAGCTACTGTGCGCTGTATCAGGGATACCTTGAGATCGTCATAGGTGTCGGTAGAGAATGGGGAATTCAACAAATCTGCTACTTCGTCAATGGCTGCGGGTGAGAGCGCTGCAATGGCGTAATGAAAGTTTGAGGCTTGAGAGCGGATATCAGCGACTTGAAATTGCGACTCGGCCTTAGGAAACCACGCTGAGAGATGCTGGTCCCAGCACTGTGGGAGGCGGACAGCGATGGCCGAACAGGTGAGCTCACCGCGTTCCTCCGATGGGTTCTGGCTTTGAGCTCTCGTAGCGTTGGTCTCGTCCATTGTCGTCTCTACCAGAGGAGCGTATGGCAGTATCACGTCAGTGGTCACCAAACTATAGCGGCGAGCGATCACGGAGACCGGTAAGGTCACGGGCTCTCGCAAGAGAGGAAAAACCGACACTCGATTTCTTAGCGTAGCATTGTTTTAAATCATCCTTTTCGGAACGCTAGTCCGTGCCGGAGCGTGCCAGCCGCTAGTGCCTCATGTAGACGCGAGGGTCTACGTACTTCTTATGCGACGCCGATGCTGCTGCCGCTACAGTCGTTTCGCAGAAGAGAGTCCATCATACGCTCAAATGTCGCAGGAACATTGCATAGGCCAAAGTGCATGATTTTGAACTGATATAAGCTTTCTGTCGTAATGAAGGCCGTCTTCTCGCGGCCCATTTCATCAACAGAAATCTACCAGTAGCCGGATCAAAGATCTATGGATGAGAAGTATTGAGCTCCATGCAAGCAGTCCAAGGCATCGTCAATGCGTGGTAATGGGCAGATGTCTTTTCGCGTGATCTTGTTTAAGTAGCGATAATGGACGCGAAAACGCCGGGTACCATTTCTCCTTTTCACAAGGACGACAGGCGCAACCTTCGGATTGGCTGATGGCTCGACGACACCTTTGCGGAGGATAAATTCCACTTCTGATTGGATAACTCAACGTTCAGCATACGATACACAATAGGGACGCCGACGAACAGAATTTGTGTCTTCAGTGCTTATATGGTGGTGATCGACAGGTGTTTGGCCTAAAGGCCTGCAGCCGAAATCAAAGATGTCACTGTTAGATTGAAGCAGGATACGTATGTCCGTGGCCTGTGCAGAGGTGATGCCACGTGCAATCATTTTCGCGAAGTCATCCGATAAAAAACCGGAGCTGTGAGCTGCAATTGGCGCTCATATGCCACTCTTGGCATTCAGACTCTCAATGCAAAACTTGGAACCTCTATAAATGCTGCCAAGAACATGCCGGCCGGAATCACTTGGGGGCGTAGGCTGAAATTCAGAAGTGGTAGAACGACGTCGTTATTAGTAACCGGGACCAACGTATGCGTAACAGCGACTTTCCGGTTCAAAAGCACGTCGATGAGGGCGCGAAGATATTCACCATCAGGGACCTATGGCTGGGCAGTCAAAGTGACGTAAGTAACTGCCTCAGGTGACAGGCGCACATAGTGAAGCGAGCCCAAGTGCGGTGGGGCGGTGCTCGAAGCGTCGAAGAGTTGAGGCAATTCTAACTGAAGTACGTCGGTCGTGCAGTCGATGAGAGCAGAATGAGTGGATAAAAAGTCAAATTCAAGTACAACGTCGTGAGGGCTGTTTACGATCACAGCGAAGAGAACGGAAGTAGGCCGGTCAGCTATAATGAAACGCGCAGTACATATTCCAAGAAAAACCAGCACGTCGCCGTCGGCACACTAAGTGCTCGGGCTACTGCTGTGGTGAGGACCTCCTTTAAATGTCTACGTGGGCTAGCACTCATCAAAGATAGGTAAGCTTCAGTTTCGACGAGTGCTTGGACAGGTGCGCCCCTTTATTTTAACGTCTTTTACACTCGTCCTTGTGGGCAGACATAGGATTTGCTACGGTAATAGGCAATGCAGTACCACCTCCAAGGGCTGCATTTCTTAGTTCTCCGAAACAGTGCGGCCAATAACCAAAGGGCACGAAAGGCGACGTGGCTGCGGCGAACGAGAAGATAGGCGACGTGTTTTCAGTGAACGAGACTGGCGTCCGCGGAGCGATGGTGAGCGACTGTACGACGTGTTCCTAGCAGAGATGTCGGCGCTGTTAGACTCGGCGATGGGCGAAACATGGCGGGCATTTGCACCACAATGGCTCAGGTGGGTCGGCGTGCGAGGTGTTGAGGGCCACGAGTTGCGACAGTATCGGGCGACATGACCCATGAGGCGACAGGGGAAACACATTGGCTCGTCATCCACAGTTCTCAACTCAGTCGGGTTGTGATAACGCGGAGAGAAACGTCGGGTCGGAGTGAAAATAATAGAAGGGCGTTCGTAAGCTCTGGGATTGACAGCACACACAGAATGTTAACCAATGTTTTCAGGTTCCTGGCGAACGATGGCTTGTACGAGAGAAACGAAAAAAGGGGTAGCATCAGGGCTACGCGAACAGAAATCTGCGGGCGCCATCGGATCTAGTTTTCTTCGCACGATTCGCCCCACATCCTCTGATGGCGATGCATGCTGCTGTGCCGGTTGTTCTTCACACGTCGAAGTTGCGGCAGTATTGGGAAGTCTTTCGAACGGGTGCATGCCTCGTCGGATTTTGGCCTGCTCCGATTGTCGGCACCCTTTGTTGATAGCATAAACTGTAGAGCAGCTTTTGCACATGAGCATAATAAAGGCGTTGTCAGCGATGCCCCTAAGTACGTGCCCGAATTTCTTGGCTTCTGTCATGTCGCAATCGGCTTTACGACAAAGTTCCAGCACGTCCTGCATGTACGAGACATAGGACTCCATGGAGGATTGGGCTCGGGAGGCCAGTTTCTGTTTGCTGCAATTTTACGACCCGCTGGTTTGCCAAAAAACTCTCTCAACTTCTCTTTGCATTGGTCCCAGCTGGTTAGCTTCTCTTCGTGGTTTTCATACCACACCTTTGCTGTGTCTCTTAGGTAGAACAGCAGATTAGCTAGCAAAGTAGTTTGTTGGTGTTTTGCCGAGACGTTCATGGAAATTTTCGAGAGCTTACGTTTCTCTGAGGACTTCGGCGTTAAGTCCGAACTCTACGAGAGCGATTTTGCGCGCGACGGTGACGGGCGACGGCTTCGAGCGACAAAACGGCCCGTGGCTTGAACAAATCGCTCGGTGTTGTCGCTCGAGCGGTCGTTTCTAGAAATCTAGAACTCGTCGCTCGTCGCCCGGAAATGCTAGTAGCGACTAGCCAATTGTGCGAAGCCGAAACTGTATGTACATAACTCAAATACTACTGTTTGTCGCACGGAACGAGCAAACTATTGAATTTTACACGTGCAAGAATAAGATCCTAGTGCAAGACATTCAGAAATATTTTATGCTCCTTGTTCAGTAAAATACATTACCTTAAATTGATAAAGCATGCGTCAGGCTAGTTTCGGCGAGTATATTGCTGCCCTCATGCCGGGAAGTCGTCGCTCAAAGCCGTCGCTCGCGTGGAGTTCGGCTTGCAGACGACGAGTGAACGCGACAGCCATCGCCTCGCTTGTAGCTCTGTCGCTGTCGCGTGCAAGATCACTTTCAAGGGGTTTGTGCTTGTACATACTACACGTGCATACATACTTGTACATACTACATATACGAGCCGATTGCGAAAAGCCGGCCTCTCCAAGAAGCAAAAAATGCTGGTGCAAGCACTGCTTTCCACGCGAACGAAGGCGAAGTGTTAGCATCTGCTTGTGTTGAAAATGTTCTTTGGCGAGTATGTTTTTTGCTAAGCTGCATTCAGCGTTCCAGTGAGTACGTTTCCGGGCAAACAACTGTAGTGTTATATTCCTGCATGCCTCCTCGTAGAACGTAAGTGGTGATGCGATCTTCAGCATTTGTGCGCTGCCCCAAAGCTGTCGGCAATCTACACAGACGGTTTAAACGCTAGAAAAGTTTACCGGCTGTTGTAGCACGTGTAGTATAGAACCTTCATCAGCGCGCCATCCGCACACTACTCGCAACCGGCGAGTTCCGTCGGCTACGTGAGATCGTCGGTTTCTTATGTGTGCGAGAGAAGGGGGAGCACAGCGTCTTGGCGTGAGCAGGCTTTCCGACACATGCAACCTAACGCTTGCACGGCGTTATGGTAGGTGCATGCAGGCTGTTTCACAATACACGTGCGAATAGAAAATTCGCGGCGCTTGGCGATGAAACCTGCATCAAGGGCGGCCGATAAACATGCACCTTCCGTTCAGCGTGCTAACAATTTTTTTAGCCGAACCCAAAGCACGCATTATTCATAAACTCCGGTAGTAATCGTCACGGAAGTGGTTAGAGCACAACACTTGTTCTTGAGCGCTTGAAGTTGTTTCGCTTGACAGCAGCCTCCCACTTAGCTCAAAGCTTCTTGTCTTGCAGGAACTAATGAAACATCGGAACATCGTCGTGGCCGCTGGTGTTCGTGCAAGCTAGGCTGCACAGAACGCCGGCATGATCGGCCTACAAGTTCAATTGATGCTGCGCACGTCAACCAGCACTCCTATATACACACAAATACACGAATGTAGGGTCGAGCGAAGCAGATTAGGACGGCACGCACGCAGAAATAAGCCTGGTCAGGCACGGTCGCGGAGACTGCGAAGGAGCGGAACACCAGTGTTGACGTCACTAAGCCGCGGTTTCCGGTCTCCGCTCGCATCGTCAGCGTCAGCAGCAGCGCGCGGCGCTCGACGGGGGGCGGAGCTACAGCGCAATTTAAACGGACGATTGCGTCGCTCCTAAGTGAAAAATTCCCCCCCCCCCCAAATTTTACCTTCATGGTTTATAAGGTTCCCGCATCCGTATATGAGCGTCTTATTGAATTCGACAGACTCTTCAGCTTTTCTTTAAGTAAGAAAAAAAACTGGTTCATTAGGAAATATTGCACTGTGTATCACTCACGCATATCAGTGTAATGGAAAGTCAACAATTGCCATAGTAGTTAAGGAAACGAATTGTACCTTTCATACTTTCAGCAGAATTCAACCAGTTCACGGTAGTCATATTATCATACGATCTATCTACATAAACAATCGTCAACAGCAAATATTTAAGAACAGTTCAGTTCACAGTGTTTATTTTTATTCGCCATTTCTCGGGTCTTCTACAGTGCACTGACGTTGCATTGGAAATCTGAATGTATTGGAAATGTGAATTCCATATTTTTGTCAAAGAATTGAATGTACAGCTATTATTATTGCTTAGGTGTGTCTGTATACGATGTTTAGTTAGGCAAACGGAAGTTTCCTATTACTGCATTTTGCATTCACTCCTTTTGTTGCTTGCTCTTGCTGTACGATTGTTACCTGTTTTTCGTTTCTTATACGATTACTACCATTTGTGTACGATTTTTCTCTCTCTACGTTTTCTTTATACGTGGGTCTTAAGTGTAATGTTGTTGCTAAAAAGGAAACGCTTTTTTGGAAGCTATGCTTTTTCTGCCCCTAACTTTCTCGTCCACCTTCAATTTTGTTTTCTCGTCTTGTGATTGTAGGCTCGCCATATCCTGCCCGTAGTCATTTCTGTTCCTCAATTCCGTCCTTCACATTAGATGGTAATTCGTATTGATTGCTGTCTGGATGTTAGGGCTTAAAAAGGTGCTTTTAATCAATGAATCTCTCTTTGCCCTAGGACCATGGCCCCTGGTTGAAGATGTGGCATAACGCTTGTGCGACGAGTATCGAAGCCTTTCTTTAGTGCATTGCGGCGTTCATGCTGCTGCTTCGGTCATCTTCGTTTTTCTTTTAACATTATCATCATCATCAACAGCCTATATTTATGTCATTGCAGGACGAAAGGTTTTGCCTGTGATCTCCAATTACCCCTGTCTCGCTCTTTGAGATTATAGCTTGCGCCTGCAAATTTCCTAATTTCCTCACCCCGCCTAGTTTCCCGCCGTCCTCGATTGCGCTTGTCTTCCTTTGGCACCTATTCTAAAACTCTGGTCGTTCATCGGTTGTCTACCCTCCGAAGTACATGGTCTGCCGAACTACTATTTTGTTCTCTTAACATCAACTGGATTATCGACTATCCGCATATGCTCTTTGATCCCCACCATTATCTTTGTCTCTGTTAAAGTTACGCGTAAGATTTTTCGTTCCATCGTTCTTTGCCCGGTCGTTAACTCATACTCGACCTTCCTTTTTGTCCTACAAGTTTCAGCCCCATTTGTTAGCACCGGTAGAATGCAATGATTGCACTTCTTTATTTTCAGCAGCAGTAGTGAGCACGCAATGATGATTTTGTTATGCCTGCCGTATGCACTCCAATGCATTTTTAATCTTCTGTAAATTTCCTTCTCATGCTCAGGGAACCCTGTGAGTAACTGGGCTAGATAAGCGTACTGCTCTATGGACTCCATAAGCATTTTAATTTTAATGAGCACAATTACCACTAGACATTCAGGCAACCTCAGTACAACATCAGCTGGAAGCCACTGGCTTTTTCCAAAGTCTGAAAAGTCTGGACTACAGCTAAGAGCCGCGGTATGAGAAATGTTACCGGGATATATGGCGGCTTCTCAAGTGCACCTGTACCCACAATTTAAATCGGCGCATATCGACATGAATTGTTTTGTATCTCGAATGACCCTTTTTACGAATGCATTCCCCACCTGAAGGTATGAACACGACAATGGAGCTTTATTCCTCTTTTACGTGGTAATTTATTCAATATAAGTTCCGGGCGATGTGAAATTAAGGCGGGGAGTGGCTACAGAATAGCTGGGTGAAACAAACAAACAAGTGCAGTGAGTTCTAGTAATACAAATATTTACCTGAATATGTAATGTAGCTAATGTTTTGCGGAAAGCTTTGTTATCGGTGATGGCTACGATACTTGACCGAACGTGGTACTAGTGCTGAAATATACGGGGTTTGAAATAGTGAAAGAAATACTTTGTGTGACACAAATCAATTCCTACCTTACTGCGATGATCGACGCAGTTTGACATGTATTGAGGCCGCAGAATGAAGTCACCGTGAATTGTGGTGTGATTAAAAATTTTATGAAATCGCGAAATACGAGCGATATTGTGGCGGTTACCTAGTGGAATAAGTGCTAGGTTAGGTTTCATTAAGGTTATGCTGGCGGCATGGTTATAATTATAGAGAATGAATGGGTAGAGTTATTTTGTACTTGTTCTTATGAAGTAATGAGATTAACGGCACTGGGATCGCATATAGCAGGTGGATATTCAAGTTTCGAGCATATTAGAGTCTTGTAAAGCTGGAACCTTAAAGCAGTCGGTATTTTGCAATAATTGCGCCGTAAGTGCCCGAGGATGCGATTACCATTGTTAATTACCTAGCGTATATATGTGATGCAAGTTGAGTCATTTGTAACGAGTGTCCCTACATATTTAGACGACACGACAAAATCTACCTGAATGTTGTTCAGACGGTAAGTGCTAGGAGTAGAATTAGATCTGGATACAAACATAAATTTGCATTTGTAAATATTTAATTCCAGTAGCCACTTCACGTACCAGTCGTCTATATTATCCAAGTCACCTTAATGTGTTACAGCATCATCAGTGTTTTCAATTTCCTGCAAGTTAACATGTTGACGTACGCTATAATATATTTCAGCAGTCAGATCAATAATATAAGTACGAAATAATAGTGGTTCCACACAGGCCTTTGCTGTGCACCCGATTGAACTTCAGTGATTGGAGAGTTACGAACGTAACTCTCCGAGAAATTCTCCATTTACTTTAGAAGGGTAGAGTGAATATTTAGAAAGCTTAGTCTAAAAAGCACTAGTTTGTGGTATAGTTATCACATGATTCACTAAAGCCCAAGAAGACACAGTCAGCGCAGAATGAACGATCGAGGATGCCATGCAGTTGACGAATAAAAGATGCTAGCTGTGCTTCGCGGGGAATATGATTTTCGAAAACCATGCTGTGCGTTAGTAAAATGTGAGGTAGATTCTAGAAAGCAAGCTAGATTACTGAAAAAAACAAGCTCTAATAATTTACAGCAACTACTTATAAGAAGTATGGGTAAATAATTAAGAGTCGAGTTCCTAGGGCCATGTTTATGGATAGGAGCCACCTTCCCAATTTTCTATTCCTTTGGGAGCTCACAGGAGCTAACGAATTGTTGGGAAATTTTGGAAGCTAAAGTGGACAGGGAACTCAAGGAATTCACTGTAGATGCATTCGTAGCTAGGTAATGAATGGTAAGGTAATTTGTCTCTGGACGTGTTAATTCCGTGTAACTCAACATTCAGATGATGCGATGGTGAGTATTCGTATTGGTGAGCCGTAGGAAAGCCAACATTGCCAGTTTTCGAAAACTGACTTGTAAATGCATCATTAAGAATGGTCCCGCATAGGTTGTCGGAGGCTGCATTTTCAGGTGAATGTTTCAGTGATTTATTATTTTAAATTGTTGGGTTTACTATTCGCCAAAACTTATTAAGGTTTGTTTTTAGTATTTCAGGTTGTGCAATTGATAATTAATTGTCTTTAGCTGTTTTGAGAGCAGCTGTATAGATATCTGAAGCGGATGTACATGTTTCCCAGTACGCGTCGGCAGAGTATGATCTGGCTAAATAATGGAAGCGCTTTTTTTTTCGTTAGACAGGCATTTTTGATGACCGCAGCACCATGGCGCTTGCACATTTGAAGTGATTGTTCGATTAGATATGTATGTTTCTGTTAATCTGTGGATGGTATGCGCAGTGAAATCGCGGAAAGACTGCACTGAAGAATCATCAAAAGTTTTAACAAAATCAACAAAGAAATGACACAGTTCATTGTTTGTTGCTGCGAAGTGAGCTTTCCAATAGTCGCGTATGGTTCTTTTTTGTTTGGACTTTTTAGAAAACGGAAAGTTAACTATAAAATTCAGTGAGAAAAGATCACTACTTCCTGGTAAGAATGTGATATGAGATGCGAGGTACGCATGTGCCGTAATTGCCAAGTCGAGGGTGTTAGCTACAGGATTTCAAATCATGGTGTCATGAGCAACTAATTACGTGCGAGAAAAAATGGAGCATCAATTAAGAAAGCGATAAGCCTGTTGCAAGAACCGTGAAAGACTTATGGCAGGGTGTTCCATATTATGTTTGAAAAGTTAAACTCCCCTTGCAAAAAACAAAGGTCACAAGGAAAACAAGAATATACTATCCTGATAACGTTATGCAGTTCATTATTAAATGTGTACGGTAAAGAAGGTGGTCGATAAGGCGTGCCAAGAATCAATTTAGGGTTACTAAGAGTTAATATAGCTCTAGTAATTTCTAGAGCGCTATTTACTTGGATAGTTGATGATGGTATGAATTTTGACCCGCAAGAAGCACATCTCCTCTTCTACACTCGGTGTGGCCGCAGAGGTAAACAGTATACTGGAGCGCATCATGAAATATTTCTTAGTAAAGCACATGCGTTGGCAGCCAGGTTTCACTTAGCGCAATTATATTCACGCCGCATGTCTCCATCGCGGACAAGAGAGCGTTTGGTTTATAAAGAACACTTCTTGTGTTAGTAAAGTCTACCAATACTAAGAGATGATTGTGATTTCAATGACCTGCCACTGCCCTTCTGCCTTTCCTAAAGAGTAACACGTGGTACAGGAGTGTCGCGGTGACTTGCCTAATGGCCACGTGTGTTCACCTCTTGAATGCGGTCGAGGTCAGGGTTGTAGTTAAAGCGCATGTTACGCATGAACAATTCTTCTTAGAACAATCTTAACTGAAGGGAATCTGGGTGGCTCACAGCAAAATTGAATTGACTTCTTTTTTTCGAGAGATACGGTAACTGGGGGAGAAGTCCTCGCTCATTGAAGTGTTCTGCTGTTTCAGCTGACTGCGAAGTGAACAAATGTTTTGTTTGGACCTAAAGCTTGTGAATTTATCTATAACGAGACTGGTCAGCTAAGACGAGCCAAAGCGGTGCGCGCGATCTGTGAAGTCGGTGCTGAAGGATTGGAACATTCTTTATCGCGGTTGACAATTTACAATGTGTGTCGCTCCAGATTTATTTAGCGCCGGCAAGACGCAAAATATTGAGTTGTCATGCCTCGATCTATTTTCGAATTCATCAAGGCGTGCTCGGAAGTAATTACTGAGGTCTTTTAAACTGCCATGAGCGTTGTCCATTTCTGTTAATTTTTCGCCAAGATGATCCAAGTTCTGTGATTTTTCTTGAAGCACGAATATTATATTTTGTATACCTGTCGTCTTTGTTTCTATGTTCATTTTCTCATTTCTAATAGCCTTCACGTCAGCACCTAGCTCATTTCGTGCTTTGGAACTTTTGAGGTAACGAGAATTTAGATCTTTTATAATAGGAACAGGACTCTCACCTTTCTTGCAGTATTTTCCGTTAAAGTTTCTATTTCGATTAGGTTACCTGAATGCGTGTTAGGGCCGGAGTTAGCTTCAAAATCACCGCTTCGTAAATGTAATAAAATTATAGAACAACACTCACCTACCATTTTGCACAACACTTGTCGGCACGGGAACAACATTAAGCATGGGTCGTCAGACCATCTACCGAAAAGAAAACGCTGAATACACACCTTCATGGTAAAAAGTCGTTGATTAGCATCCTTGCATCCGTACTGTTCCGTGCCCACTGAAAGACAAGTCGATGCGCCAGTTGCTTAAATGGAGAGGGACTATTGGAGATGTCAATGCGGATAGAAGCCCGAAGACAAGCCTCGCTGTCGCAGCCACAGTGTAGAACTGTTCTCGTTCACGCCCGTTGTCAAAGATTCGCATTAGCGGCAACGTCATCGGAGCACGTGCTGAAGAACTGTGTACAATCGTTGACCAGGCTATGCGGAGCGTTAGCAAATTCCGCATGGTGAAAAATCGGTGATTAGAATCCGTGCAACGCAGACTTTCCGTGCCCACTGCTTCCGTGCCCATTACCCATGTGGTTTGCTGTAGAAGGCACCACCATTGTCGGTGACAACCATTTTTGTGCTTTCAAACAGGTTGCGTTCAAGAACGCAAATATCAGTTTTTGAATCTTCTTTTCCAACTTTTTCCGCCACCATTCTCGCCCACTTATCAAGGGAAATTAAGTAAGACTACAGCCTTTTCACTCGCTCCTTCGTATTACGTAGGATAGGATAGGATACACTTTATTGCTCTAAATTACAGAGTCATTCAGCGGTCAGACCGAGTACTTCCATCTTCTTGTCGATGGTGACTCCCGTCTTGCAGGGTAGGCGCCCCTATTCGAGGGCACTACTGACAACTCCGCACAACTAAGGTGAACCACCTCGAATAGAGCTGCAGAACCTTCGGAAATTACCATGTTGTCCTCACGTGACCTCTATGGTGCCTTGTTTACTTGATACTCATCGCAAGTCCGAACTTAATTGTTAACGTATTTCTTGGGGGTGTCTCACGGTATTTTCTCTATATATTCTGGTAGGTTTTCCAGACCTCGTCATGGCCACTCGTCTGTATTATTTATGTATCAGGATATTGGAGACATCTGATGCTGAAATCCGACGCTTCCTGTTCTGTAGTTCCATCTCTTTAATGTATTCCGAACGGGTCATACATTTTGTGTTCACATGTTAGCATATTAACTGTACGTGGTGTCTTGTCAGGGCATCTGCATCTGGGAGTTATTCCCCTGTCCTGTGAGCGACATCGAAAGTGTGTTGCTGCATTTCGGCTTGCCATCACAGAAGTCCTCCTTTCAGTTTAGCTAAATTGAAGAGCTTGCTCAGTGTTTGAGAATCGGCGAATAACTTGAAATGGCGCGCTTCGAAAATAATATTGTTACAGAAGGATGAAAGAAGGGAGAAAAAGAAGAAGATTGCGAGACGCTGGCTGCTGCGTGTAGTGGATGGTCAGCCGTCGTAACTTATCTGACTCATCTTGTATATATATTGTAAGTAGAGACTTTCTGTACTCCCGACATCTCCGTATCATATTGATGGTAGCAATACCTTTCTGCTGAGGATGAGACGGACCCGTCAGGTATTTCCAGTAGAGTACAGCACCGGTTTCAAAATTGCAAGCATCCAGGCAGACTTTGAACCGAAAGCTAAAATCAGTTATTACACGGCGTGGAGTTTCACCAGCTGGCGAATCTGTTGAAACGGCTCTTGTTTTGTAGTCTTGGTTCGGCAGTCAAGCATTGTCTCTATGAATACAAAATTTCAGAAAAAGCATGTTTCCTTGTGTTGATCTTTAAGTTTGCCTGGCTCAGAGCCGGGAGCACTTTAGTCAGGTGCTTGCTATGATCTTCTTTTGTTCGAAAATAGATCCCTATATATTCTATATACACACTACAAAATCAGCCCAGGAATTTTTCTGATACTTCATCATTCTATAGAACCAATCTACGGAGTTGCTCAAACAGAAACGGAGCCTATTACATTGGTAGACCCTTAAACTCGTCCGCAGAGCACGGAAATGGTTGGTGTATGTAGCGAGGGCCACCGGAAAACACCCCTTGCATAGGTCAATTCTTGTAAGCCGTGTACATCCACCGGCTTCATGAACGATCTTGTCAACACGGTGCATGAGCAATGGGGTAACTTCCGTTTGTCGATTTAACAACCCATATTCAGTGGAACAACGAAATGAATGTAATATAATACCCAAGGCAACTATTGTTATGGATGACGCGAAAGCTAATATCCATGGTTTGTTCGTCTGCACGTGTAATGTTTTCCGTAGTTCTTTTCTTTGCCATGTCTTCTTCTCACTTGTCATGCTGTGTTGTTTTCTGCTGACCGGTGACTGGAGTAGAAGAAAAAGTGGCACTTCCATGATAGTAGTTGCCAATGGGTGTATCTTGATGCAAAGAAGTTCTGAATACAAAGATGTTATATCACTCGGTTCCATAACCGTCCAGGACACCTTAGGAGCAGCGCCTTCAAGCTCAATTGCCACTACGCCATTCCACGAAATGTTCATGCGTAAACGCTTCATGTCTGGTTGCGATGATATAAAGGTCAATTCCGTTCCTTCCAACACCCGCTAGTTAATCTCAATGCTTCTCGCCTCAAACGTCAAATTCATGTGAGCCATTCGTGTACCATGTCGAGGATTTCACCGTAACTATGAATGTACGCCATAATACCGATACGAACATCGTCGCTTATTACGAAACTCTTGGTTGCTACGGTAACAGAAGCCTTCATCAGCGTTGCGCGCGGTATATTGGATGCTATTAAAGGTAGTCACAATTGGTAGTGCAATGTCCTGTGGATATCACGGCTGGCTTCGGTCTTGGCGATGTTCATTGCGAGGAAGCAAGCCATGGATTGTGCCACTTAACATGTGGCCGACGCCTGTTGTGGGCTCACTTTTGAAGCAAGGTTGGCTTGTTCTGGCTTCGTGGTATGGCTATTTAAACGTTGGTCCTAAACAAAAATACTTCATTGGGCACAACGCGTCCTTAGACCCTGCGCTCACCCTTGAAGTTGCTTTCGCTTCTCAAGCGTCATGCCATGCAAAATGTAGGCCACGAGTGATGATTCTGAAATATCGGGATCTGCAATTTGCAAAATTATTTTCTTTCGATAAAGTACCTTCCCGGATGGTTGTTTATAGAAGAATGCTTTTTCCTATCGCTTTATTTCGTTCTGCTCAAATGCCTTCGTTAGGCGCCCTACTCTTGAAGGATCGCTTGCATCCGTAGCTCGTGCTACTTCCATGCCCGCAAGTTTTTCGCGGGATTTTTGTCATGGTTCTATTCATTTTCACAAGGACATTCATAAGCATTATTCAATATAGGGCTTAGGTCGACTCAACATCCAATCCGTCCGGTTCCACGGGCATCATACACTTTTTCTGTGTCCTGCACCGCCGCACTCTAAAGTTCTATGATGTGCTCTTGGTGTGACAACTGTGAGCACGTAATTGTAGACCTATTTCACTGTGGTTCACGTTGCTACATTGCATGAAGCTTCAGCACGCAATTCTTCATGAGCGATAGGCGGCTGTATTGGCGTGTAAACATTTTTCACTTGCACATCCACGCTCACCATTTGTTTCGTGGCGAGCTTCGCGGAAATCGGCTTTTTCGAGGCAGTGGCGAAAGAGAGAGAGCGATAAATTAATTCTTTGAGGAAAAAGGGGGTTATCGAGGCCCGAGGGTGAATCCTGAAACTGGGACTCCAGTGGCCACCACTACGCACCAGGCCTGGTCGACGAGGCTCAGTTTAGTATCCAGGTCAGTCCGGGCTAGGGTAACTGCTGAAGGTTCACAAAAGCGTTCCGCGTTAATTGGTGTGCATTTGACTTCATTGATGCGAACATTGTTATGCAGTTGACAAAGGTAATGTTCGATAGCCTAGCAAGGAAAGCAAAATTATTGATCGCCAGACATGTTTTGAAATCTACAAAGGAGAGCGTTTATCTAAGTAAGTTTATCACAGGGTACCCAGACCATGAGAAAAACATTTATTCAAGAACAAACGTAAATTTGTTTGCATACTGCAGGCATTACCAAATCCTGACTTGGAGCTTAACACAGTCGTTGAAATCAATAGCGTAGAATCATTGCATTCTACCGGTGCTTACGTATGAGACAGAAACTAGAAGGTTAACAAAGAAGCAGGAGAACAAGCAGCGCGCAAACAACGAGGGTACGAAAATGTACGAAGAGGCTGGAAGGAAATGGTGTGGATCACTGAACATCCGGTGACTGCAAATTTTGTAGTTAACATTAGGAGAAACAAATGTAGCTTGGCAGGTAATGTAATGTGTACGGTAGGTAACCCGATCACCTTTCTAGTAGCAGAATGGGTGCCAAGGGAGGGAACTTAGCAAGGTATAGTTGGAATCGGCTAGCGGAAGATGGTGGTGTTTGGAGATCGTTGGGAGACGCCTTCTTCCAGCAGTGGGCGTCAAATGAGCTCCTCTTGCTGCTGCTGCTGCTGCTGCTGCTCATGATGATGATGAGCGAAATGGGGCAAATTTAAGTTTTGGAGTCGTGATTTGCACTTCCATATCGCGTAGGGCAAAAATGACTTCCCCCGACACCAATGACATTGGTTGGCATATCTGTATTTCCAGATGCGATACCACCGCCTTAGGTGTAGGTAGGTATTGGCTGGAGTTTCCTTTATACCCGAGTTAACACCTCGAAAGCACCTGAATCTCCGTAGAGAATGTCCGCTTATTCATTTTCATAAACCTAAAGCGCGAATTAAAATAAGACAAGAAACAAATACAAGTGCTGCGCCGACTCACCCCGAGTTTCTACTCCTACCCAGTGACTTGAGTTGCCTAATTGCTTGAGCCCTTAGGTATGTGCTCCTGCACTTGATGCCCTCACGGTCGTTGCATCGCCCTCATTGCATGTTTGCCGTATGACCCTCGTCATGCCATAATTTTCATGGAGTCTTCATGGATTCATTGTCGCACTGCTAGCGTGGGGCCGCCATGGTCATTCAGTTGTCATTCTAGCTCCATTATCAAACTCTCACCATACCGTTGTCGCCATGCCTTCTACTCATACGCACTGGTCGAAGTTGTTTGATAACACGGGCCACTAAGCATGGTGTGTTCGTGGTCGTTCAATCGTCGTCATACTATCTTTGCCACCCTTTAAATTATACTCCTTTTCATTTTGATAGTTGTTCACGCAGGCACTTCTGTCAATCTCAGAAAACGTCAGCTGCACCCCCATGTTTGTTCTTCTTCGACTGCATTAAATGTAATTCAATTATTTAAATTATGGGATTTTAGGCACCAAAAACACCTTCTGAGTATGAGGCAGGCCGTAGTGGGAGATTCCGGATTAATGTTAACCATCTGTGGTTGTTAACATGCACTTAAATCTAAGTACACCTTGCTGTTTATTTTATTTGGTCCTCGTCAAAATGCGGCCGCCATGGCCGGGATTTGATCGCAACAACAAAGCCACTAAACAACCGCGGCAGGTGCCAAATGTAATGCTTTTTTTCCTAAAAAAGGATAAACACTTCCATCGCTACCATGTTTATTCTGCCTCTAAGTTCATCCTCCTTAGAAATTATTCCTTGTTATCTTCGATGGTTGAATCGTTATAAAAAGAGCAAGGTAGTTGACGAAGACCGGAAAAGTAAAGCAGCTTCTTTATTATGTTTATATTAGTGCGAAAGGAATTTCGGCATAATCTATGAAGGATATTTTTCTCTTTGATGCCCTTAGCGAAACACCTCCAAGGGCTCTACACAGAAGTATTCCTATACATGTTTGTGACTCTAGCATTTTTGCCATGGTAGGGCAACACCTTTCGATTTGCTTTTGTGTTGTTGCACGCGCCAACGAAAACATGAAATGTAGCTGTATTTTTCTTTGTTTCAGTCTCCAGCTGCTGTGGTTTGACAGGTGATGTAAGTAAATGTGTCTGTAAGAAATGTAATGTAATGCAGGAAATGTAATGTAAGAAATTAACCTATCATTCATTTCTATCTAGGAGGCGTACGTTTGCTGTATGAAATAAGAGTGATGACGAGCTGAAAGATTAGTTTAATTACCTAAGTGTCAGTGCCACGCAAACTAAGCGTGATAATTCGTGCGCCTTGGACAACATCTACCTCATTGTGAAGACTTCAGGTGCCACGACTATAAAGCAGAAATCTCAATATGCGTAGTAAAAGCAGACTGACGTATTTTCGTTTCGTATTTAAAATATTTCTTTGTGACAAACTTTCCCATGTTTCTACACCGACCTAGTGGCTTAAGTTGTCTAATAACCTGGGCCACTAGGCATGTGCTCCGAAACGTGATGCCACAGCAATCGTTGCATAGTCGTCAGTGCAGGCTTGTCATCCGACCCTCGTCAGGCCATCATCGGCATAGAGTCGTAATGTATTCATTGTCACACCACTGTAGTGGTGCCCTCATGGTAGCTCATGTGTAGTTACTCCAGCTTTACAATCAAATAACGACACGCCATCGTCGCCACGCCTTCTACTAACACCCACTTGTCGTAGGTGTCTGATAAAATGGGTCACTAGGTATGTACTTGTGGTCGTGATACTGCCGCGGTCATTTGTTTGTCGTCTTACTAGCTTTGTCATCGGATTCTTTTTATGACGCCATCATCACGCCATCGTCTATAGGAATATTATAGGAATCGACAATAGGAATATTTCTTGACTTTAAAAAGGCATTCGATTCCATTAAACACGATATCTTGTTACAAAAGTTAAGTGAGTACGGCATTAGGGGAACTGATCTTAACCTAATTAAAAATTATTTAACCAGCCGACTACAGTACACATACATCTGTCATTCCAAATCGGCAATGGGTGAAATCAAATACATTGTTCCGCAGGGGTCCATCCTAGGGCCACTTCTTTATTTATTATACATTAATGACATCACAAACGTGCCTCTAGCACCTGACATAATCATGTATGCTAATGACACCAATATCTTCTTTTCTGGTGGAAACTTCCTTACTCTCGAGGAAGAAGCAAATATTTGGCTCAGTAATCTTTCAGACTGGCTTAGAGCAAATAAATTGGAATTAAACGCTTAAAAGACACAATATAATATTTTTCGGCCTCGTAACAAAGGTATTGATGATAGCTTAGTCGTACAATTCCGTGATGAAGTCATTATACGCTCTACGTGCCAGAGGTTCCTTGGTGTTACGTTTGAAGAAAACTTAAACTGGTCCAGTCATGTCGGCAACATTAAAACCAGCATTGCAAGATCCATCGGTGTTATTATTAAATTAAAAGGTCTATTACCTTCTAGATTAAAAAAAACAAATATACTATAGCCTAGTGCATTCGCGCCTCCAATATTGTTTATCTGTGTGGTGTACCACGACGAAAACTAACATCCATAGTTTACTAACCTTACAGAAACGCATGATTCGGGTAATTGAGAATGCGCCCTATAGAGGCCACTCCGCTCCTCTTTTCAAGAAGAATTGTATTTTAACATTAGAAAACCTTATTAACAAAAAAACAGCCATTGCAATATTTAAAGAGGTAAGACTCAATGAAAGCGCCTTTTTTAAAACTTACCTCCCGAATGAACATAAATATAACACAGGGCAATTAATTTACAACAAGGGCAAGATCCATACCAATTACGGCATGCAAAAGCAGGCATTCATAGTTGCAGGTTTTCTGAATCATCACCCTGGTTTACTCACTATATTAAATGAATCACCGTCCCTAAACATTTAAAAAAAGAAGTGAACATGTATTTGCTGTCGCTTCAGGTATGACTGTTTATTCTTTTGTACACAAATCAAATTGTGTATTTCTGTTACATATTTCATGTACTTTTCATTTTTTTGTGTATGTATCCACTTTGTGTACCATGCTTGCCCTGCGTGCTTGAGTGTTTTGTGCACTGGGAATGGGTCGGGGAAGGGGACTGACACTTAGTCAGGCATTCGTGCCTTTTTGTCATCCTCTTTGACAGAGATTCTTTGTATTTTATTTCTGTCAAATTAAACATTCATTCAAACACTCATTCATTCATTCATTCAGAGTCGTCGTGTAATCTACCTAACACCGCCGTCGTGATGCCATAATGGTCGCTCAGTTCTAGTTCAAACTTTGCCATCCAACTCTCGTCATGCCGTCCTCCCCACGCCATCGTAGTCACACCGTCACGGTCATGCCAATATTATGACTTCATCATCATACGGCCTTTGACTTTCGATCGACTTAAATCGTTGGTCATTTTGTGCAATGATGTGGTCGCCAATACATATTATAATCCGACCGTCCCATGTCATCATCGGCAATGCCTTGTCGTCAGGCAGTCGTTCTTGCGCATCCGTTGTCCAGCCGTCGTCTTCATACCTCCATAGTCCAGCCTTCGTCATTGCTCCAGCTTCGTCATCCAAATCTCGTCATAGCTTCGTGGCGACGCCATCGTCGTGATTCCATTTCCTCTTACCGTTGTCTTACTATCGTCGTGTACAGTCGCCGTCATGCTTTCGTTGTCCTACCGGCTAGCGATGACATCGCGATTGTTCCATCGTGATCTTTATAACTTTGACAATTGACTCTTGTCACGCCGCCGTCGTCAGTAATTGTTGTTACGCAAGTGTTTTCATTCCATTGTCTTCGCGCAGTCGTCGTCATGCTGTCGTTTTACAATCGACATCACTTTAGTGACGTCAAGCCATAGTCGCCAAACCGGTTCCATCAATCCATAGATGTGATTCTTTGTTCTTCAGTATATCACTATCATGCCGTCATCATTCAACCGGGACTGTGCCGTCGTTGTGATGTCATCATTTCAATGCGTTTCGTCAGAGAGGAACTGTCATGAATGCGTTTTCATGCGATCGTCTTCATGCCATTGCGGTCGGGCTCATCACTCTAGGTTCACCATCTGGTTGACTTCCTACCGCCATCGTCACGCCATCGTCGTCATACGTTCATCGTGTGTGATCATCCCGAGAGCCTGTGACTGCTTGTAGAATGTGTCACGCTGTGTAATATATGTTGTGAGTAGTAGCACTTATTACTGTCGACATATGATGTCTCTATACTCTAAATATAAATTGGCGCTTTCTTTTCTCCCCTAAATCCCTTTGTGTGTTGTCGGGGCGGCTTGCTGAGCGGACTGGCATTGAACTTCTTATTTTTGCATACTCAGCGTAAAGCCTAGTGGCGTTGAGCACACTGCTGTTTAAAATAGGCGATAAATTATGTCATATGACTCTGTAGAGTGTTGGTCCACGAAATGTCAATAAAGGACAACTTCGTAATAGGCGCGCGCACAAGTTGACGCTATATCTCGCAGTTTGTGTTCTTTTTACATTTAGGCTTAACCATTCTTGAATGAATGAGCTAATTCTGGGGTTTTACGTGCCGAAACCACGATTTGATTATGAAGCATGCCGTAGTGGTATACTGCGGTATGATTTTGACCACTAGGTGAACTTTAAAGTGCCTCCAATGCACGGGACAGGCGTGTGTTAGACAGGCTGCCGCGGGCGAAATTTTATTCCGCGACTTCGTGCTTAGCAGCGCAACACCATTGCCGTTCAGCCACCACGTCAAGTTAAACCATTCTTGGGTTGCTGTGTTTGCTCCACTGTGCCACAAGGGCACAGTGGACCAAACACAGTGGACCACATCATACGTATGTGTAGTACATTATTGTGCATGCACCTTTTTCACGACCATGGACACAATAACGTAAAACTATTCCAATATGTTTTTATTCCAATCTTTTGACGTCAAATTCGCGTAACTTATGATGCAAGCGTCGGGCGTGGACCCGCAAGGTTGTCTCAAAGACCAATCAAACGTTCTCCTTGTTTATAAAGGGTCACTTTTGTTTGCTTTGAAAGCAAATAAGATTGCCTACACTGAGCGGCTTGTCTTATCTAATAGGCTGACAAAAGACGAGCAGCACGCCCAAGTGAAGAGAGAGATCCGATGGGGTCTAGCGAGTGCACTGAAAATCGATAACCGGATGAAGAGGGTTGTGCCAGCATCAGCGATTGGTCCGCTTTCCCTTACTTATCTAGCGGTGGCTGGTCGAAAATCGCGGTGTCATGCAACGGAAGATGTAACGGAAGAATGCCGCTAACACGGCTCCTAAGAGGAGTTGGCGGAACGAGGTCATTAACGTGCCGAAAGAGCTCGAAAATGTTGCATGGCCACGCAAAATGTTTTATTATACGCAACTAAACCCACGCTGTCCGGCACATGCGAGTAGACAGTGCCTGAGTGATGGGCGCCAGCCATATTTTTTTCCTTACCGAAGGGGGCTGCCTGCGGCTATTCAGAAGAAAATTCAGTTTCGTTCGGCATATTAATGCATATTTAACGCGTACACGTTACTTTCACGCGATCAGTTCTCGCTGTTATGTGACGTTGCGTGACAGGCCGGTGAAGCGGGCTCAGCACGAAAACGTTTCACGGATAGCCGGGGCCTAATGGCGAAACGGCGCTGAATTAGAAGTAACTATTGTTTTTCTTTGTTCCATTCATGCATAATCAGTGTGTTCAAGTCATATCCGACGGGGAGCTATCGTGGTTTTCTTGACGTCGCGTGACAGACAGGCGAAAGGGGGTGGTCCAAAACATTTTTTACCAATCGCCGATGGCTGCTTGCAGCCTTGGAATAGAAAAGTTTGGAATATCTTTAGGTTATAGCGCCCCATCTTTCTATTGAAAAGCAAGAAATGTGGAAATAAAAAAACTAGAATAAATATGCCTCATAAGCAAGCATCATACATCGCCTGCGTCCTCGTGATAATTGGACGTTGGCATTTTACAGTGTTCATCCACCTGAATAGTTTCTCTACATTTCGGTGTGGCTTCTGAAAGCTGTTTTGCATACATGAAAACATTGCTTTACATCAAAGTGCTGTCTTGTGGGGTGCAAGCAATGAAATCATTCCATGCGATTACATAGCATGAAAATAGGTAAAGTTGAACACAGACATCTATTTCAAACGTATTCGTTTAAATAAATGCTAATTGAAAAACCTAACTTGTGTATTTTGTTATCAAACTAAAATACTACATTTAACTATTTCTGTCAAACATTTTGTGGAATGCTGTTGCCGAAACGCTCATATCATGCGTCTTTTAAACATGGCCACACTGTTGTTGACCGCTCAGGTATCGTCCTCCGGAATGATTGCAGAATTCATGAGAAGCCTAAAAGAGCTCTAGACTTCTTTGTACGACACCAGAAAGCTAAATGCGGTATTTTGTAAGGCCCACCTAGAATATATGTATCGACCCTCTGTGTGTATTGATATTTTCGAGGGCACGCTCCTGAGGGTTCGGTGAAGGTATTCGAAAATATTCTAAATTATAATTATATTTATTAGATGCTCCACTGCTTCACAAAATGTATTGTGATATAAAAATTCAGGCATATGCTTCTTGTAGTGCATAGTTATATGTGTCTCTGTCCATGTTCAGGCTGTCTTGTTCTCTGTCCGCAATATGCAAAATAAACAATTTGTCTCTGTAGTTGTCATTTCTGTGCCTGTCGTTCGCAGTGCTACCTGTTCTAAGTCAAGAAACTGTATTGTCTTCGTTTGAGATTTCTGCAGCCTGCGAATTGCTCTATAAGGAGTTCAAGCACATTGACGTATTGCATGAAATGCACCAGTAGCTACATTACTCCAGAAGGATAGGTTGCTAGCGTGTATTAGCTTAAACGCGAATCGTGTACTTGTTACTATAATTATTATTACACCTATTGAAAGATATTACATTTCCTCAGTATCTAAAATGAAACACCGCGACGAAGTATGGTTCCAACAGCTTTAACCGCAGTAAATCCTGTAGCAATATATTTGAATGATTTGTACTTTCGTCTGGCCTAATACAGAGTTTTCTTTCATTGCAGATATTCTCCCGGTTTCCCGACGTTGTGGCGATTTCCAACTGGAACGACGACGACTTGTTTGAGTGCTTGAAGGGCAAACAAGTTTTCTTTGATGCTCAAGCCAAGAAGACCACATATATATTCACCTATAAAGGCCACAACGGAGCAGAGAAGTACGTGTTTAAGTAATACAGAAAAAAAAATCCGCCCACCTTTCACCCTGTGAAAGTGGACGCACAGCGAAGCCTGTTACCAACGTTAGAATAGTACCACCAGAACAAGCAATGTACGCAAAGCGCGCGCACGTGTACCGTAGTGCGTCATACAACGTCATTCTTGGGGGCCTGCGACATGCGCAGTTTGCGTTACAAAAATTCGTGAAGTGCCACTTACGCACCAGCTACGGACATCATAGCTTCGAACTGGTATTCGAATACACGAGAAAACATAAGTCTGTTACGTGTAAACATAAAGACAAAATCATTTTTGAGCTGCCATCTAAGGTTTGTCTGTGTGGCAACGACCGCTAGGTGACTACTGTTTTGGACAGTATTTTCCAGAATGTCGATTACGATCGCAGCATACGCTGTACGAAAGATGTCACCGGCCGAGCGCCCACGCATGAAGGACACATACATTGTGTACACATGTGCCTCGCGAGTTGAAACACGTGGGTGGAAGTGCTGCATACATCCGAATTTGTGTCGGTCCTCCGCCTAAGGCAAGTGCGTAAATAAGCTAATTGAATTTCTCGGAGCAAATGCATCAGAAAAATCGTGAAGCACGATTTGCGCACAACCTGCATACACGACAGGATCGGGTTGTAATACGAATACACAGTAAAACATAACTGTTACATAGAAACTGAGACAGGAACCCTTGCTTCAGAGCCATTGGACGTATGTCTCAGTGGTCACGGCCACGGCCACCATGTTGCGGCAGTATTATTTGGTTCAGCACAAGCCGAAAAACCCGGCCAGAGGCTAGCAGTTTCGCTGTAAAAGAAGCAAACAGCGCTCCCTGAGTTGTTGCTGCAGGGGGCAATCAACTGGACAAACTGCTGATGCCAATGAAGCATTTTACTTTAGGTTTCCTTTTATTTGCTGCGTACTCCACCATTAGGAATTAGCGCTAAGATTCAAAAACATTTCTGCCGTCCTAAAGAAACATTACTTGAATATAAAATGGGCATATATACTCATTTGGGTTTGGGTAGGTACATAGGGAGCGCAGGTAGAATCATAGCGACAGCAGAGCAGAATGACCCGTTACTGAAGTATGGTAAAGTTGACGTAGCTATAACATTTTCGTTCCTAAGAAAGCAAAATTGGTGAATTACGAATTTCATAATAAGCGCATACTGTTAATTTGTCTTTGTAAGGCAGACAGACAACGTACGTGGCAGCGAGCGAATCCCACACAATGGAAGAACTACTATATTTGCAGTTCTCAAACAATTGTAAACACAGGTTCATTACGCCAATTAGGCAGGTAAAAGGCATATGCCAAAAATAAACAAAATGAAAAAGAAGAAATATGGAAACAGCTCACTTAGATAAAAGCAGCTAACATCGAATTTGCAAATCGGTAGGATCACTATCAGTCGATTAAATCAATTTCGGCAGGATATTTATGAGAAGATGTATATTCCAGCTCAAGGCAGGTGTATTGCATGTGTGAATGTAAGTATGTCTGTAATGTATGCATATGAATAATGAATATGTAATGTATATGTATCTCTGAAACTCACTTCAAACTTCAAATGAAGTTGAAATCGACGTTTGTAATCACAGCAGTACTAAAATATGTCTTTACTGAGAGCCTGGGATTCTATAGCTATGATATACCTACATAAATTTAGTGCGAAGCTTGAGATCCACTTACTGGCAAGCAGGATCACTCGCGCTCTAGTTGGCACCCTAACTGTCAAACTCATTAAATTTGTAATCCCCTTACTACTAAACATAACTTTTGCGGGCATTTCTCCCTTGCTAGTTTTGTCGAATCTAAATAGAAAAGGAATCGCCTGCTTTGTAGACTTGAACTGCTATTTGCTTCTAGATATTTCTGATTTTGCTGAATTTTTTCTTGCGATTGTTTGACTGGGAGATGCTTCGTTTTTACAGTAGACCTACTACCACACCACCTCCCTTCAGATGCCATCACCAGAGCTAATGCCATTTCTGGCATTTGACTACATTGATTGCGACTGCCGCAGGTAGTATTGAGAGGATGGCTCACATAGCATATTCCACAGTTGGAGAAACCGTAGTCCAAATAGAGCCGACTATAAAAGAAGATTAGAAAATTTATGCTCAAATGCAGATACTTTTATGCACAATTCATATGTACCCTCAAACCCTGCTATAGCTATTTTACACAACTGGTCATCACAAAGGTGCGTAGCGGGCGATCGACTCTCACATACAACAGCTACAAATGGTTCCATTGTTTAAGTCATTTCACTCCTACATCAAGACACTGTTGAACCTGTTCAAGAAGCAGCCGTTTGGGCCGAATGTATCGCAGCATCCATGCCACTCGCTGAGACCACAGCAAACGTGCAATATTACTTCGAATCTTTTCTAGTGCATCTCGACTCGGTACGTGCCCTGGGGCACCTATATGTGTTTTACTACTCCATGCGCAATCACCTTTTTGTGGGCACAGGGAGTATCGCGCCGTTTATATGGGTCGATGCTCGTGGATGTGCAGCCTAGCAATGGTATAGTATATGTAGGCCGCTGAGTCTAAAATTATGTGCCACAGGGGCCACTGGTGCCGCAGGTACCATTGAGCATCTGCGTTTGCTCAAAGGGTTGTCAATGGTTATGTACCACTGGGTATGTGCTGCTATGTTTGAGCTTGCCTTCGATCTTGAACACTGACCTTACAAAATTTTTGTCTGTTGATTAGAAATATAAGACTCCAGCACATAATTTTTACATAAACGTTCACTATGCAACATTTTTAGCATTTCCAAAATCATTCTCTACAGGTGGTGAATGCTTTGCATTATGCAGATGTCAAATGCAGCTAGATTTGCCAAATGTTGAATGCGAATAGCATTCTTTGTCTACTTCAGCAGTTTCGAGTCTGTCTGTCTGACTGTCTATGCATGTATGTATGTATGTATGTATGTATGTATGTATGTATGTATGTATGTATGTATGTATGTATGTATGTATGTATGTATGTATGTATGTATGTATGTATGTATGTATGTATGTATGTGTCTGTCTGTAGCCTCTAACGCCGGCCCATAGGCCCAACTTGCCTGCCTGCTTTGGTGAGTAGCTACGTGCTTGCGATGGTGATGCCGTCTTGGGCATTTCATTATCTTCATTCGAGCTTCGTGATAGATTAGTCTTTTCATGCCGTCGTCGTCACGCTTTCTAACATGACTTAGTGACCCAAATTGTCGAATAAATTGGGCGGTAACATATGAGCTCGGGGTCGGGACGCGTCGTTGTTGCATTGCCGCCATTCCAGCCTTATAAGCCGACATTCATCATGCAGTCGTCGTCACTTGATCGTCGCCACACATGCGTCATGAACTCGTTGTCACACCGCTATAGTGGTGTCCTTGCGGTCGTACAGTCTTCATTATTCCAGCTTCCTGAGTTGACTCCCGTTATGCTATCGTTATCGTATTCCCTCTTCCGCCAACGTACTGGCCCAAGTTGTTTACCTGTTTGGGCCACAAGGCAGTACTCCTGGTCGTGATGCCGCCGTCTTCATACCATTGTCGTCACTTCAGCTTGGTGGTAACTACGTCATATCGTGGTTATACATCGCCCTCATTTGAGCTTCATGACCCAGCCCTGATCACGCCACCTTCGTCATACAGTCGTCATACATTTATGGCATTATGGCATTACATTATGGCACCGCCATAGTGGTGCCATCGTGGGCGTTCAATTGTCATTGTTCCTGCTGCGTGAGCTGATGCTCGTCGTGCTGTCGTTCTCATGCCTTCTCTGACACAGTGATCCGAGTGGTCTAATAGCTTCGGTCACTAGGTATGTGCTCGGGGTCATGATGCTGTCACGTTCATTGTATCGCCGTCATTCCAGCTTTGTTATCCGACAATCTTGACGCCATCGTCGTCATGCAGTCATGATCTTTACGCGATCGTTTTATCGTTGTTATTACTTCAATGATGTCATCTCACTTTAGTCATTGTGACAGCACATCTAACTGTTCCATATATGCGAATAGTTCTACACCATGGTATAGTAATCCTACTGTCATCATGCAGTCGTGATTATGCCATCCTCGTCATGCAGTCATCGTCAAACAGTCGCCACCATGTCTTCCTTTTCGGTCCATTGTCGTATTCCCACCGTCGTTGTGGCATCAACATCCCCCAGCTTAATCATCCTACCGTCGTCATGCCGTGGTCGAACCACCTTCGTCGTAATGCAGATATCGTGATACACTCGTATCCTTGCGTTGTCCTCATGTCGTTGTCACGCCATTGACTCAGTGCATCGTCTTCATGCATTCCTGGCCATGAAGTCATTGGGATGCCATAGCGGCCGTTCTATCGACATCATTGTAACTCATTCGACTTTCGTCACGTTATCACCGTCATACCACCTCTATCGATCCATCAACGTCATTTATTGTTCTGCATTAGGTCGTAGTCATGATGCAGTCATTCAGTTCTTATTATGCTGCTGATGTCATGCTATTGTCGTCATTGCGTCGTTGTCACACAGAGATTGTCATGCATCCATTGTCATACCGTCCTCATCAGGTTGCCTTCTTCGTGCCATCGTGGTCTTTCCCTATTCTTGAGCCGTTTGTGCTCATCCCGTCGTCGTCATCTCATCTTCTTGATGCTGTCGTCGTCACGTTGTCGTTACATCACGTCGTAATTTAGGAATCGGCCTCCCATTGTGGTCAAATGTAGTCTTCACGCCTTTTTCGTACAATTACATAAACATATGCATCCTTAAAACAGAGATGAAGATGACATGGAGATGATGAATGAAACCATACCTAGGCTGGGTTCAGAGGCAGCAGTTGAAGTTGGAGGTAAGGTATCTAGGCAACGAGATGACAAGCTATCCCAAGTAACAAAAGACCTAATAAAGAAATGGCAAAATATGAAAGTGCGCAACTCAAGACATAAGATTGAATTCGCGGAACTCAAAACTGCTCAACAAGGGATGTTCAAAATTACGAGGTGAGAAAGACTGAGGAATCAATAAAAATGGGCGCAGCATGAAATCAGTGAGAAGGAAACTTGGCATAAAACAAACCAAGATGTTTCCAGTGATAGATAAGCAGGGTAATACTATCAGCAATCTGGAAGGCATAGTAAAAGCAGCGGAAGAAGTCTAATCTGACCTATACAGTACCCAGAGGAGCCACGATACCTCCATTCGAAGGAGGGTCATTCCCCGCCGAATGTCCCAGCCGTGGCGCTCGAGAAAATAATTTCTCTCAAATGATTACGAAAAATTATAGCTATGTAAGCATTAATCTAAAATTATTTCCCCAAGATATATTTAACGCGAAAAAATTTTTGGGCACGCGAGCGGCATTTGGATTTCACAAAATAATGGAAAACAAGGTAGAAAAAAGAAATTCTCCAAAAATCGACGATATTGCGTATTACATCAAAATTTAGGGTTTTGCGTTAGTTGAACATTCCTCTTTCACTATAAAACAATTTCACAAAATAACTTTCAATCAATCAATCAATCAATCAAAGTTTTATTTCATCTCTCAAACAAAGAGAGAAAGTGGGTGCGGGAAAAAACTGCATTACTGCA
Organism: Dermacentor variabilis; assembly: GCF_050947875.1. Taxonomy (NCBI): domain Eukaryota; kingdom Metazoa; phylum Arthropoda; class Arachnida; order Ixodida; family Ixodidae; genus Dermacentor; species Dermacentor variabilis. Next base: position 60,118,524 of record NC_134573.1, on the reverse strand, counting down.
GCTTGACTAAGCCCGGCCCCCTATGGTACAATTCGACAGTGTGCAACTTCATATTTTTAATTCCATAGCACTGAAGTGAATATGCGCAAATTCTTGCGTTATTGCGAACTTTTTCGCGAAAGAAGGTCAGGGTAGGAAACCTGGAATTACTTTTATACAACTTTCACTAAACCTTACTATCTTCTATATTTTTAATTTCGCCTATATGGTGCTCACAGTCTCCAAAATAAATGTCTGATATTAGCAAAAACGCTATATTGGTTTATGTTTAGACGTTATCAGCAAACTAAGGTGTTCCATAAAAAATAAGCAGACGAGCGGATATCATTGAGAAGAATAGCAACTTGCTCTGCGGAAATTTTAATGAAATTAATTTGCGTTTTCATTGCGCAAAACATTTTGAATTTGAGTCCCACCATTGCATTACCTTGGTTCAGGCGTCGACTTCACCTTATAACATGTTGGCAGGGAGTAGATATGCGGCCGCCTGCATATGAATCGTGGAACTGGCCACAAATCACTTTCATGAGCGTGAACTCGAAGCACCATTTAAACGAAAGACGTTCAGTCAGCGTCAAAGAAGTAAAAACAGCGCGAGTATTTGGTCAATATTTTTGATTGGGGGAATTATTAATCATATTTTACTAGTTCTATGATTTCTATGCTATTCTTCCTGCTACATCGGGCCAGATAGAAAGTAGTCAGCAAGGTTTACATTTGAACGCGAACCACAAGGCCTCAGTTATATTACGCCTCACGAAACCATTTTCACAGAATACATTTATTAATGTAGCCTCAGAAAATGAAAGTGATTTGTGGCCCGCTGTCAGACTTGACCCGTAGGGTGCCGCATATGTCTACTTCCAGCAGCATGGAAGTGCACAATCTACCTTAAGTAAGCGCACCTTGGAAGCACGAACCGAAGTAATGCAATGGTTGAACTAAAATTGAATAATTTTTTTTCTAAATCAAAACGCAAAATTACTTTAGTGAAAATTCCTGCGTCGAAAGCTCTTCTAAATGATATCCATGTTTCGCCATATTTTTGAATGAACCACCTCACTGCGTTACGAACGTCCAAACATAGGCCATAATAGCGTTTTCTCCAAATTCCGCGTTTTATTTCGGAGTGTGGGAGCATCACTTTGGTGAAAATAATATATAACATACAACCTGTTGGTGACGATATTAAAAAAGTAATTTCAATTTTAAGCACTCGTGATTCGGTGTCGAGAGTGAATCGCAGTAGACGCCCCACCAATGATATCGGTAGACCAAGTTACACATGGGAGGCGGTGACGTGACGCTTGCAATGACGTACACACCAGGCACACCCCATTGTATGCACTCGATCGTGATTTGGCGTATAGAGCGAATCCCAGTAGACACAACACCAATCAAATTCGAAGGGAAGTTACACGTGGAGGCAGTGACGTGACGAGATCCATGACGCATGCACTAGGCCCACCTCCTTTTATGCACTCGTGATTAGGCATCGAGAGGTAATCGTAGTAGACATAGAGCCAATGAAATGTGGAGATGTAGTTACACGCGGGAAGCACTGACGTAACGTGTGTAATCACGCATGCACTAGGCGCACCTCATTTTATGCACTCGTGATTTGGCATCCAGAGTTAATCTCAGTAGACATCGAGCCAATGAAGTCCGAAGAGGAAGTTACACATGGGAGGCACTGACCTAATGTGTGCAATGACGTACGCACTAGGCACAGCTCATTTTACGTACTCGTGATTTGGCGTCGAGAGGTTATCGCAGCAGACATAGAGCCAATGAAATCCGAATAGGTAGTTACACGTGGAAGGCAGTGATGCGAGGTGTGCAATGACGCACGCACTAGGCACACCTCATTCTATGCACTAGTAATTTGGTGTGGAGAGTGAATCCCAGTAGACACAGCACCAGTGAAATCCGAAGGGCAAGTTACACGTGGGAGACAGTGAGGTGAGGTATGTGAAGGCGCACGGACTAGGCACATCTGATTTTATGCACTGCGGGATTTGGCGTCGAGAGTTAATTGCAGTAGACATAAAGCCAATGAAGTCTGAAGAGGTAGTTACACGTTGGAGGCACTGACGTAACGTGTGCAATGACACACGCACTAGACACACCTTATTTTACGTACTCGTGATTTGGCGTCGAGAGGTGATCGCAGTAGACAGCACTCATAAAATCCGAAGAGGTAGTTACACGTGGAAGGCAAGGACGTGACGTGTGCAATGACGCACGCACTAGGCACACCTCATTTTATGCACTGCGAATTTGGCGTCGAGAGTTAATCGCAGTAGACATAGAGCCAATGAAGTCCGAAGAGATAGTTACATGTGGGAGGCACTGACGTATCTTGTGCAATGACACACGCACTAAGCACACCTCTTTTTACGAACTCGTGATTTGGCGTCAAGAGGTAATCTCAGGAGACATAGATCCTATGAAATCCGAAGAGGTAGTTACACGTGGAAGGCAGTGACGTGACGTGTGCGATGACCCACGGACTAGGCACTTCTTTAGTCAACCAGTCACGTAGATGCAGCATGGCATCGGGGAAGCGTGCTAATCTCGCACCCCTGAAGCCCGGTCTTGATTGCCACCAAGGTTGAAATGTAGCGTAATCAGCTTACAATTTCATTATATGACTTTGTCATTTATTTTCTGTCCTGCAGTGGACATAAAATAAAATGATGATGAAGAAGAAGAAGAAGAAGAAGAAGAAGAAGAAGAAAAAGAAGAAGAAGAAGAAGAAGAAGAAGATGATGATGATGATGATGATGGATTCATTTTGTTTACAGAAACCCGCCTGACAAATTTGCAGTCAATCCGAGTATATTTGACGTATTCTTCCTCATCGTGCCGCCGGCAATTTCGGTACCATCTTTCGGTCAAGCCGCCAATGACAATGCCGGATTTTCGCGTAATGGGACCATATAATGCTCTCGCAATATAAATTTACAGCCATACTACTCATTATTCACTACATCCTTAAAAAGGTTGAACCCTTCGGTCTTTTCTTGCCCCAGAATAATAATTGTCATCTGCCTTGCTTGCGCTTCCTTTCTTGAAAACTCAGCGCTCGCTGCCTACCCGTCGACAATGCTACGTCATGCTGTTAACGCGCAAACCATTCTTGACATGAAAGCAATGGGCTCGCAATGTTAGAGAAACAAAACGCGGAAAGAATGATGGTGATTATCGTTATGGGACGAGATAAGCCCCAAAGGCTCTAAGTTTTTGTAAGGGTGAACATCAAGTTAACACATTCCAACAACGCGGGGTTCTCAAATCTATTACGTTTCTTCGCCGGAATATATCAGTGCAAACACTCTTCTACCAGCCCTGATGCTGTTCTCTCGCATCACACTATCTAAATACTGAGCTTGATTAGCTGTAAGCAAGGAGATGCTGCTGGCGGGAAAGTTCGCACAGTATATCACTACGTAGCTTGCAGCGCAGCAGTGCTTCCAAGGATGCGCAAGGGACTCCGACAGCCGGGAAGGGGACTGGTCGCACATTTTATGAGCGCCTACACCCGCGCACTCGCCGGCTGATCCTTAGCCGTGCAGTGCCGTAGCTTCCTCGGTCATATCGGATTCTACGGTTGCGCATAGACACAGAGGGGCTGCGGCTGAGCATGCACGATCTGTGCTCTACCCCTCTCTCACTGCGTTGGTGGTCGCTCTCATGTTGTTGCAGTGGGAGGACCATCAAATATGGAAGCACCGCTACAGAATTTCCCGCACTACGTGCAGTACGGTGTACGGAAAATTAAGGACAAAGTTCACGCCAAAATTGTGGCCACGTTAGCGAAAACTAACAGCACCTTCATCTCGACTGCGCTCGTCACGATACCGCGAAATGAAGACTACAAGCCGACTGAGTGTTGTTGGACGGCAGACCCTTCATTCTGTAAAAAAAGAATACTTGACTCAAGGTCAACAACAACACTGCAAAAAAGCAGTTGCGGCTTTTAAAGAGTGCCAGGAAAAACCAAAACCTCAGGTTCTTAGTACACGTGTCGTGGTTGACTGCACTATTGCATTTTTTTTAACACTAGAATATCAGGTTGTACAATATGTAGCTCACGTGTGTTCTTATATGTTTTATGTATGTCATGTAGATTTGTATTGACCTGCAGGCACGTTTCTAATTTATTTGTGTAGTTTATCTCTAGTTTATGGAAATGTGCACATATCTTAACGTCCTTTGGCTTTCTTCGGTAGGTACAACTATGCAAATGACAGTAGTATTTGACTGTCGCCAGTGCATATGACTTTTTTGCACCTTTCGTGCTCTTGCCCATCAAAAAAGAATAGCCGACATCAATATAAGTGCCTGAATGTCATTCCACAACAAAATACCAAAGAACAGCAGGTCATTGAAACAGAAAGTTTCAACACAAAATAGATAGAAAGCTAGCGGCGACGTTAAAATAGAAATATTTCTATATTTTCATACTTTAGCAGTACAGGCTACATACACTGTATACATCGTATACTTACCCAATCAGCAGATTTCCAAAAGTTGAAATAGCCACTTAACCTTATATCGGAGAATGACGGTTAAATTATTTTAAGTAGGCGAATTGGGCTAAGAAAACACCAGGTAAGACTACTGGAAGGGAACACGAGTCCATATGTGTATTTTACCACTAACATAGCAATCCAAGTGCAATCGCAGTGCTGCAGCTAGCACGGCGAAAGTTGAACGCTGTTTTTTGTATCCGCTGCTTCCTTTTTCACATCTGACTCATTTATGGATCTTTATTCCACATTATTGTCATTATTGTCGAGGTTCATGTTGCTAACGCAGGCGCGTTTCCTGCCTGTTTCGATCAATTTAATGGAAAGTCTGAAAATGAGCAACATGTCGTTACATTGCCGAAAAAAGCCTAATTTTAAACTGTTAGGTGAGTACTCTTTTCTACACGATGCAGAGTAATCGCTAAAATATTTATTGATACAGCTGCCTAACAGTTTTCCCGATGCTTTCACAGGACAGATGTCGCTTACCATATTAGCCAAGGCGCAGCGATAAATGAAATCATCTATTACGTGGACAATGGTAAGTAGAAAAGCCAGTATCCAGTAACATTATGCGGGAAAGTCAACAGCATTAACAATGTGTGGCATAAAATATGGGCTTTTGATGCGCGTCTGTCATCTGCTCCTCCGAAAATGCCGACTGGTGTGCATATCTAGTTTTCGAATACGTAATGTTATCTACAAATTAACCCCCACCATTACTTCAGCATACTGACCTAATACAAATTGATAGCAGATCTTTATTTCCGTTATCTACGGGAATAATTCCCCCTGCACGATAAAAATCCGTTCAAAGGACATGAGGTAATATCTTAATCCATTTACACATTTGACAGATGTACAGCACAAGGACAGGGGAATCTTGCATTACACTGACTACACCACCTGCAACGTTATTCAAGGACCTTACCATGGAGACCGTAAGAATAAATTGTGGTATTTTTAACGGATGGGCACGCATGGCAATTTGCCCAAACGCTGAGGCCTAAAGACACTTGAAAACATCATTCTTGGATGGAACACCATGACTTAGATTATTGCGGGCGTAGACCAGTGAACTAACTTTTATGCAAAGGGGAAGACAGAGACACATTTCAGGAGGATGGCAAAACTCGAAGTGCCTGATGGAGCTCACACCTCTACAGTAACAGCATCTGACAGTCAGCAGCTAAAGCACTGCATCCCACAGCGAACATAATTTCCTGCGATGATCTCCAATACATTATAAGCATGCCGACTTAATAACACCATCCAGGAGCGCTTATAATCAGCAGATTTTCTATTTTCTGTAAAGCGAGAATCATTTTCTAACACACTTTTGTACTCTTTAAAAGAAATACACACTTTAATAACGTCTTTAACATATTCGTAACGTTAAGGAAATGTAGTAATCGAAATTCAATTTTTAGGAACCTTTTATATTTTATCTGTGCTGTTCTACAAGAGATGACCCTTAATTCGTAGTTTTTGGGCATGATTTCAGGATTCAATTTAACTTTTATTATTAGCTGCCGTATTTGACCATATATGCATGACAGTAGTACGCCGAAGTAGGATGTCGCCTAGAAATTTATCCATGTAGCGTGCAACCTCTGATCAGAGATAGTGAAAATAATTGACATATTTATTAGTAATAAGTCAACCACAGTTTGTGCATTCCCAAATTGAGTGTTTGTATCAAAGCAATGGTGTCTACCCTTGCTGCTGCGCTACTACACTGCTATGAGCTGAAGGTAGCAGTCAAAAGTTCGGTCACCTTGTAACTCACACGCCATAGTATGGCCGTATGAGGCTGCAGATTAGCAGTGCTCTGCTTAGCAAGGAAAGGGCAACTATTCGTGTCGAACATTTACACCAATATCGTGTTGACAGTGTCACGTCGTAGTGTGATTATGCGAACATAGGTAGCGTGCTGTCAACCTACAGAAAGGTTCCGTAGCGGAAAGTATATTGCACGAAGTAGTGATTTGTGAATTTCTAGCACGAAAATAGGCTAGTCAATTGGAGTGACTGCTTTGCTTGTTGCATCTTATAAATAGGTAGTTTGGTTTTAGCTGTCCATGCTTTATGTAGCGAAGAGACCCCGATCACGTTTTATTTACGCGATGCCTACGATTTATTGATATGCCTTGTTGCTCTTTAACTATTTGATGTGCATTTTCTTTTCCAGAGTGTATGCTTTTTGTTTCAAAAGAATCCGTTGACAACGTCACACAAGACTGCGTAGAACAGTATAATGACATTTGTGGTGCAGGATTCAGCTTGTACGCCCGCGACTTGTGTCCGGACGACGAAGAATACTGAAAGATCTATTGCACTTCGTTTACCATTGCAAGTCCTCATAGTTGCACATGTCCCACACAAGTCCTCATAGTTGCACATCGCCACTCATGTCCAATTTATGAAGAATATATCCTCTTGATTCGATATAGATGCTTGTCGCTATGCCTGCTTTATAAACGGCATTTTATGCTCACACTGGCACACTGGTGTAGGCTCTATGTTACAATTCCCGAAAGGCCACCACAGCAGAGTTCAGTCCCCCTGGACATTGAAATCACTTTTCATTGTTCCATTTTTTATTAGAAAACATATCACTCCACTTCTTTCATGCGCCGGATGAGAACATGGACTTGTATTCACTCACGAACTTGTTCGTTGACACATTCTCTCCGTACTTCAGTTTCCCGACAATGTAAAGTGTAATTGATATGCAGAAGCAAATACTATGAATCCACTGTACGTTATTATGCACACCAACAAACTTTACTGAGTGAACACTGCATACGATTACCAGTAAAGCAAAAAACACAATTACACATTTTCCAATCAAACTAGAAGCCTAATATAAATGTCCCTTTTTCTGCTTCCGATGTCTCCTTGTTTCTATGGTTCTAAATAAAAAAAAGTGAAGCCCCTAAGTTCTCTGTATTTTTATCGCATCCTCTATTCTTGTCTATTTATTGAAAAGAAGTCCTGTAAGTAAGCTCATCAAATGGCACCGCTTTTCGGAAATAATACTGATGCCTCCTTCAGTGCTTTTTGCGTGCATGATCCCTAAAGAAGTGGAGCACGTAATATTAATGTAGAAGAAGGAAACATTTTTACCGGAACTATCGCTAGCTTATCTGAACCATTGCGACTGCCTCAGCGTGGTGTCGTACAGAGCGCCTCTCGCAGACGTCACATTTTGTTAGAGATGTGGAGTACTATAGAGCATACCAAGCAGTCGAAGCATACCAAGCATAGCATTTGATCGTATAATGCATTCCTTTCAATTTCCTCTTCTAGAAAACGCCAATGCTTCTTTCACTGTGGCTAATGGCGTTCGACTTAGTTATGGTCGCTGTGCAACTCGCTTTGTTGTCAATGGTATCCTCTTAAATCCTTACACATCCGTTCTTTCGTGAAACAGGGACGTCCTATGTTCACACTCTGCTTCGCCCTTTACGTAGAACCGTTCTGGTTGAGCATTCTGAAATACACCGATGTTCGTGATTATAATATTTAGAGTAATGAAGTGAAAATATTCGCATAAGTTGATGATTCATCATTCCTTTGCAAGGACAAGCCCCGCATCCATAAAGCTCTTTTTAACATTAAGAAGTTTGGTACTGTCTGTTGTGCGAAAATGAATGACCTTAAGAGCTCCCTGCTATGGTTTGGATCTTGGGTCATTATACCATCACATTATGCTGGCGTTGTACGGTCTTGGGCGCCAGCTAAATATCTAGGAGTTTCGATGCATGTTTGCAAGTTAAGCACCCACTACTAGAGACAGCGCCATCCACCCCTCTAGCGCTATATGAATGCCTCTGTTCCGCACCACCTTTCAGTATTTGGAACAACAGAAGCCTTCGACAGTTTACGGCCACCCCACCTTTCTGTATCTTACAGGTTCTTAATTGCACAAGGCTTCACTTTTAACTTTCTCAGAGAATTTTTTTCAACATTTCTATGGCCTTCCAGCTTTAAACCTATTAACGACGATAAAATAGTTAGACCAGTGAATGCTGGAGGATTGCGGTGTAGGCATTTGTATGCGTGACATTCGTTTCGCGCTTCATGTTTTTTTTTGTGGAGGGGCGGGAATAGCTCTCTTTCCTTCTTTCAGGTTAAACGGCTTCATGTCTTGCCCTTGGTGTCTTCGAATTGCCTTTCTTCATTTGGTTTACGGAGGTTCATGCGTAAGGTTTATTCGCTTTCCTTAATATATCTGTTCACTGCGTCAAGAAAAATTTCAGATTTGACCTAAATTGCAAAAAACAAACAAGGCCACTAGAAAGGAAGAACAGTCTGCACGAGCGCTACTTCAAACTCGGGCTCATTCGCTGAAAAACACGTCTATTTATCGGTAAAATCAGATCAAAAGCAATGTATACATCATTACGCAAGCGCACTTCAAACCACCTAAAAATCTTGAATACATGGAAAATTTAATTGTGAAATGGCATGTTGACAAAAGCACAAAAGACAAAAATCAGCTAGAGCTTTAGGGCTACAAACCTGCTGTTACTTCGGCTTTTATCATGTGGCCATTGATAGTGTTACATTTTGCGGCAAAATTTTTTTATGATTTGAATGGTTTATTTCATCATCAGTTCAAGCATACATATCAAGTGGTACAGCGGGAAGGGGTGGTGAAACGGCTACTGAATGCCTCACAATGCGCCAGTCCCCGCCCAGACCACCATAATGCACCACACTCAGCGTGTCACTCTGTAATACATCAATGTACTAAAGAAAGGAAAAAAGAAAAGAACAACAAAAATATTGCAGTACACTCAGTATGTAATACACAATACATAAATATAATACTACATAACAATACATACTCTAACACTAATACATCATGTAGTACATAAATGTAGTGGAGAGAAAAAAAGAACCAAGCCGTGGTTATAATAGGTGAACTAGAACGTACTTGATTTCAACAGCTTATCGACAAGAAATTTCCATGGCTGAATTTTGAGGCACAATACAGTTCTGCAAGAAAGTATACAATATAAGCAAGTCTTTCACGGAAGAGAAAGAAAAAAAATGCCGTGTTTGAAGCGCCATTAGATAAGCACGTATCTTTTTTTTTGAAAGTTGCTACTGATCGGCTTTCATTCACTGTGATCACGGTCGTCATGTTAGAGTTTAAAAATGAAGGAATAAGGTGTGTTAATTTTTTCTTGCCGTAGTTGGTTCGAATCCTTTTACTCTAATAGGTGGTTTTCCTATGATAGGTTCGTGTTTTCCGGGAGCAGGTATCCTGCAATATGCCTGTGTTTGATTTAATTTGATTGTAGATCACTGTCGCTAGCTTTCTATAAAATATATTTCCGAATGTTAAATTGCTGTGTTTGCTGCGTACTTGCGTTTCTGTTTTTTGCACTTGAAGTCAAATATGAATTTTACAAGCTCGCCCAAATTTTAGTTCTTGCAATGAAAGTACTTTTTAAAATATTCATTCTTGATGGCGTAATCTCGATGCTATCAAAACACGCCACATTACAATGATTGCTGAGCCCCCCAAACAAAGCAATTAGAATATGAAACCTCCAACCCATCTCGCTAACATCATGGCCCGCAAAGCTTTCCATGCACATGCGTCACGATAGACTCTCTCAGTGCTTGGAATATAACTAAAAGATCCCAAAAGTATGTATGGATTCCGGCCGCACTGCTATACACAAGGTACCCTTCTACAATATAGGAATGCGTTATTGACAAACTCAGCACTACGGAACAGAGGGCATTCTAGCCCTTAACGTTAAAGGCGCCTTCAACAATGTGTCTCATGAGGCCGTGTTGAAAAGCTTTGAATACACTAACTGCTGGCAAAGGGTCTATAACTACGCCCGAGACCTCCTCTCTAACCGAACAGCAACCGTTGGCCTTGGGAAATTGCGCAATGACACAGTCACACAGAACTTTGCAGTCTCCGAAAAGGGCAATTCTCGAGAATTAGTGCCATCTCCATTATTTTTCAACGTTGCAATAATGATACTACCCGAGAGACAGGGCGGTATTGCGGTACTCAATCATGCCGTTAGACGATATTACATTTTGGGCCGCAGGAGGCTCTACGGGGGAACAACAAGGCACCGTAAAAAAATTATGGGGTTTTACGTGCCAGAACCACTGTCTGATTATGAGGCACGCCGTAGTGGTGGACTCCGGAAATTTCGACCACCTGGGGTTCTTTAACGTGCACCTAAATCTAAGTACACGGGTGTTTTTGCATTTCGCGTCCATTGAAATGCGGCCACCGTGGCCAGGATTCAATTCCGCGACCTCGTGCTCAGCAGCGCAACACCATAGCCACTTAGCAACCACGGCGGATAACAAGACGCCATACATGAAGTCGCTGATTGCACGGAGAAATTTCTCAAAGTGTGCAGCCTCTCCTGTGCCCTTGAAGAACCAGAACTTCTTTTACTGCGCAGAAAGAGAGGTTGACCACTACGTACAACGCCCCAGCCTGACGTTGAACATCAGGGCACCATCATCACATTGGGTGATACTTTGCGCGTGCTGGGGCTAGTTCTCCAAAAGAACACCGCGGGATCCGCCGCCCCAGAGAAGCTTGATAGTACCATTGCTCAAATCACACATCTGGTGAAACGAGTGGCGAGAAAACGGCACCGGCTCAAGGAAGAAGACGCCTTAAATCTAACACAAGCCCTAGTCACCAGCCACATCATCTACGGCACTCCGTATTTGGGACTGAAGAACGCGGAAAAGAAGTTGAATATTCCCATCCACCAGGCGCAGAAACTTGCGTTGTTGTTCCCGGCTAAAACCTCAACCGAGAAGCCACTCGAACTGGGTGTTTTCAACACCTAGGGGGAGTTAGTTGAAGCTCACAGAATCAACCAAACTGAATGACTCAAGCTAACGGACCGCGGTAAAGCCACCCTGCTGCAACTGCTCGAGCGATGCAATGAATGCAAACGCATACCTCTACAACTCAGAGAGTGCAATACAGTTTATGATATACCTCGCAACATGCAGCCGGTGTATCACGAGGACAGACGAAAGGCGAGAATCAGAGCACTCAAGAAGGCCTACAAGAAAGAGGCTGCAATAAGAAAGGTCAACGACGCTCCATACCCTAGCAAGACGGTGCATGCGGTGAGCGCCGCAGACCAAACAGGAAAGGAGATTAGAGCAGGAACAATCATTCTGAGCGACACCTACTCGACAGAAGAGGCAGCAATTGCGCTCACCATAACCGCCTGTCAGAAATAAATAACATTTTTTACAGACTCGCAAGCAGTATCCAGAAATTACTAGAAAAACCTTATCTCTGCAACGGCACTTAATATATTATTCAAGCTGCACAATTCACTAGACATTGATAACATATGGACACCCAGACACCATTCCTTTGCGGGGAACATAGCGGCTCATGGTGCAGCTCGAAGTCATACAAACCAGCATTCCTTGAGAGGCGATCATACTCCGACGCCCATCTCAAAACGACAGAGAGGCATTTTAGTACATTAGAGATTACACGCAAGAAAATACCCACCGCCTCATTCCACATTTAGGAGGGAGGAAGCCATGCGCCCTCGAAGAATCCATATTCCTTCCTACACGCCACATAATTAAACAACATACAACCCGCATTATAGGAATACAATTGTCGGTTCAGCGGAAAATCGAACACACTCACTCATATGTTTTGGGAGTGCCATGTTGTCAAGTGAGGTCCCAGCAAACAGAATGTAATCTGAAGAGCAGTGGGAGGACCTGCAGGCCAGTGCTGACCCGAAGGGCCAGGAAAGACTGGTGGACGGAGCAAGGCGGACAGCAGAAGGCCATGGTCACCAGGACTGAGGAAGCCACCCACCTTAGGGCGACTCACAGAAGATTACGGGGTCTGTTTTTGAAATAAAATTTATTTCATCGCGATCATCGATGTTGTTCCCGCTGCTGTTACATGGATGTATATCCATCAAATCACCAGCCCATGATGTACTTGCAAGTGTGCGCAAAATATGAGAGCCCTTTACTACAAAGATTTTTTTTATAGTTTACACACTTAACCTTCTCAATTAGAACATGGATTCGAAAAAAAATATTCTGCTTTCGTCAAATAACTGTTGCCGTTGCAGCATGCCTGTGACTAACGAACACTGTTTTATTGATTTTCAAGATGACATTTTATTATGCGATGTCTTCCACAGAAAAAATGCAGGAAAATTTTTGTCTAAATTCTCACAGCAAGGGATTTGCTGTTCCTTGTGATGAAGTGCCATTCGATATGTTGTAACTAATAAACCTGCATACCCTACAGAATATTCGTCTGCAAGACGAAAAGTCAGAAAGTACAATTTCCGCACGAACACATTTCTTTAAACTTATTGCGCAGAGTTTTGATAAGGTCTTTACATTTTGCTTTCCAGTTCTAGTTGTGATGAAATGTGTTGCCTTGTGTGGCTTTTTTTATGTACTGTTCCTTGAGCACATGGTTTCGGCCACTTGGCGCTCATAATACTTCAGAATTTTCCTGTACATAATCACTTCATTCCTTCTAGTAAATACCATGTAAAGACAAAAAAAAGTGGATGTTTAGCTCAGTGAGTGAGACACGGCTTCTGAGCGTGGGCTTGCAGATCCGAAACTAACCACGACCAACGTTTCGTCTTTCGAATTTCTTTTATTTTATACATTAATTGTTTTAAGTAATTCATCGTACGTAACACATGGACCGACGGACGGATTTCCTCGTTTGGTAGGCATGGAAATCCTTACGCAATTAAAAGGAAGCCCAGAGCTTTGAATCAAATGTTGGAGCTTAACGTGCCAAAACCACGATTTGCTTATAAAGCACGCCATAGTACCTGAAATTATTTTGACCATCATGGGATCTTTAACGCAATACCAGTGCACAGGACACAGGCGTTTTCGCATTTCGCCCCCATCAAAATTCAATTCCCGTGGTCAGGTTTTCATCCCGCGACCTAAAACTCAGATCGACTTCTAAGCACACGCTGACATGCGTAAAACAATAGCCTTTGTCTTTACTTGTCTTAACTGCACATAGTCCACACGCTATTCCAACTTCTGTGTCATACGTAGGGTATTTGACAAGCTTAAGGCGGGTGATATTTACATGCGTTAAAAACATTCTCAAACATCATAGCAGTCGCCGCTCGCGCTCCAGTGTGAATTCACTTACTCAAACATAAATGTTAAATTTAGCTTGTTCTTCATTCAACGTATTTTAAGCACGAGTGCCTAGCGCACGCAATTTCGCAGGTCGTTTAATGATTCTGCTGTCCATAGAGCTGACCAAGCACGCCTACATAGACAATGCGGGCAGCCTGCTGAATCGTGCTTTTATGGAATTTGCATGTGGTACCCTACGCTATTCGAAATAAACAGCAATGCTGGGTTCGTCTGGTCATTTATCTTACAAGCATTCAGCGAACAGTACGGCATTAACATTTGGAAAATTAAAACGAAACCAATTGCAAATTTATTACAGCGAAACATTGATGAGTTAACGTGCCTTGGTATTAACAATTGTAAAGGTAAACTTTCATTGATAGGCGTCAATTCTTAGTTTCTTCTATGCATATGCGTTACATATGACTATAGTTTAGAAGTGGTAGCTTTTTTTCGTCATTGCGTGCTCTTTGGGTGGACGTCTCCTTGTCTCACGCAATAAAAGGTACGGAAGAAAAGCCATATTGGGGAATGCGTGTTTGTTGGTCGAGCGGACAACATCGGTCATTGATTATGTGTTAAAGAAGAAAATTTGCTTCTGGCGGCTGTCTGGTCATGGATCAATGAGTATTTGCGACGGGGTATCTACCCGCCCATCATGTTCAGAACCACTTATGTGAAATTGTTATATATCCATTCTTGGCCGTGCCCCTGAATGAACGTACCAAGTAGACACAAGGGGTGTGTAGCCCTCATCACATTAGAGCAGCAGTTCCTAACTTTCTCTAGCTACTTCAAACATTTTAGATGTATGTCGGCCAATCTGGCCCGATAAGAACCGGGAGAAGTGTGTAGAGAGGAAAGAGAAAGCGTATGTTGGGAGGAGTAGGAGAGCTAAACACTGACTGGATTTCTTGTGCGAAGATGACTTGATAACTCGGGAAGGAAATGGTGAGGGGAGCGCGTGCTAGATACCAGCGACCAATCAGCAACACGATCTTCGCGTCCAAACGCGGCCGCTAGATAAATACGAAGTGATACAAAGTTGCAGTCAATATACTAGGGATATAGGGCTTACTACAGAGTTTCAACTAGGATTACAGTGATAGCAAGATAAGCAGTGTCGTGGTATCATTCGGCATTGTGGTTGACCGCGACAATGCCGCTTCCTATGTATTACGATTTCCGCAAAGTTTGGTGATTCAGGAATGGTATGGGCATACGCAGCAGGCTATAAAGGAAGCCCTTGCTGACTGACATCATCCTGGATGGCATCTGCCCATTTTTTGACATGATTGTTGTTTGCGTTATTTTCGCCTTCGTGTGTGTGTGTATTTATTTATGTGCGCCTCTGTGCTGAATTAGAAAGTTTGCAAGGGCCTTGCCATTTTATTGGCTCCTTCAAAATAAAATATGATCAATAGTTCAGAGCATTCCGCTATCCAGCCAGCTACAATTTCAGGCACTCACAATGCTTACTGGAAGCATTCTCAAAAGAGACGTCTGAGCGGCTTGAAGAAAGTTACACTAAAGGAAACGACCAAAAATAGATTAGGTGCTTATGCACTCTCCATAATAGGGATGATCGATCTTCTTTTAATCTGTTAACGATGAATCATCATGGCTTTAACCCATATTAGATTAATCGATTAATCGCTTTCGATGCAGGGTTTTTCATCGATCAATGGATTAAGCGAAGTGCTTGCAAGGAACTTTAAGAAGGTCCAAACAGTTGTCTACTTTTGTAGGAACTTATGTTAATGTTCGAGAGGTGGAACCAAGTTAGAAGTAGAAGTACATAAAGTTGGATAAAGGATAATATTTAATTTGCTAAAAATTGAACAGTGTTGGCACTTGTAGCATTTCAAAATATAAACATTGTGTGTTATGAAAAGGGAATTAGAGCAGAATTAAACCAGTTACATGGCACTAGTGATTCACTGTGCTGTGGAGGTAAACAAGAAATAAGAAAAATAGGAAAAATAAAAGGTGAAGTCCTAGGAAAGTATACATGAAATTGCAATAGAAACAGAGACAATGAAGATGACTCGTTTTAGTATTATAAGCCATCGGCATTTTCCTACAGAAAAGAGGAATGTCAGTTAGGTTGGAAGTTTGGGTGAAACCGACACCTTTGTGGATGGAACCGACACCACACAACCAGCATGCGACAATAGGCGCTTGGAGTCTACCAATTTGTTGGGCTCCATATTTACTCAGTCACTATATGAAATACACAATCCAAACCGGCGCGAATGTGGTGACACGTCTTTGGTGAACTGGGGATGGCACAACAAATAATGGCGCGGTTTCTAAAGGATGCCATGAAGTCCGAGGCCGTTTCAAGCCTCCGGCTTCGGGCATCGTGGTGCCATGTAGGTGAAGAGAGGGGAAATACTCGGCTCGGCATCACTCAGGACCCACAAAAACAGTCGACAATCGCTCTACCACACTGGCACAATCACTGATTGTGCTCCGTCATTGTAATGCGATGTGAAAATTTTCATGCCACTCCTGCCAAACTTTAGAAGACGAGTAATCGAACATGTCTAATTGATTAAGTTGATCTTGTAAAAGGTGGACATCCATGACGAATAATCGTTTTGCAGGATACACTTTTAATCAATTGATTGTTCATTGATCTTACCAACTTTAGTCAATAAGCTCAACGCATTCATGAACAATTCATAGCTTCTCCAATGAAATTCGCTTTATGTAAATAGAGGGAAGATTCTTGGTAACTTGAAATATGTGTGAACAAGAATAACGCCTAGAGACGACACATTTTCTTTTTTTATATGTGCACGCTTATTTAAGAAAAGAAGGTCAATTCCATTCATTCTTCATTGCAAACTCCATTCAGTACATTATTATTCCTACGAAAATGTATCTGACATTGCCAGAGTTCGCTTATCCCACAACTGATAAAGATTCAGAATCATAAACAGTCAAGCATGAGAAAAGTAGCTATCCCATTGATATTGCGACGCTATCGAATTTTGTACGTTATTATTGTAGTGCTTCTTCGCCCCCGCTTGTGGACAAAGACGTCATACTTTTGCCATATACGAAATCAGAACAATGTCCATCTCACGAAAGGCAAGATTATATAGTTTGCAAGCTTGTTTAAATTCGTGCACTAAATACAAATTTCACTGCTGCTCGTGCAACATACACGTGAAATACATATCTGCAAAAGAAGCAAATGAGTGAGCCCTGCACATTGGCACCACCCACACGGTAACACCTGAAAAAATTTCGCGCAACGCCTAACAAATAAATAAATATCAGTTTATGTTCCTGGAAGTACCTGTTACTAACGAAGTTACGTATGCGCAAAGGTGTCCTTGTAACCAACCTGCTACAGACGATGTTTTTCATGCAATGCTTATTATATACCCGGATACATAGCTCGCAGAAAAAGAAAAGCTCAGACAGAATCATATCCGAGTGATCTGCGCACGTGCTCCAGCTCAAAGTCTCTCACTGCTTACTGCCCGGGGATAATGCCTATATTCGGTCTATAATGTCGGACAAATTACAATGATATAACATAATCAAAAGACCAAGAGCAGACGGAGGGACTTTGCTAGATCCAACCGGACCTTGTTTTGCAGAAGTGGACAACAACTTCTCTACCCGAGTGGCCCTTTGAACGGTAGTTAATTCTGAGGCCCCGTAGCAGCACATTAAAGGAATGCTAACGGCAACTATTGGGTTCAAGTAGGGAGCAACACGATCATTCCTTGGCGCCTGGCACATCCACCAGTTGCCGAAGTCAATATAGCCCGAGAAATCAGGGGCCTTATTCTGTAGCGGTTCGCTTTGGAACCGGTTCGGTCTGGCTGCTGCCATTGGTCGGCGCTTCGTTGTCGTCATCCCTGGTGGGCGGGACGACAAACTTTGATGACGTCACAGAGGTTGTCAATTATCTGGAAAGGAGCCGGTTTCTTGCTACGAGAGGAACCGCGGAGAAGTGGTTCGCTCGAGGGTCGCGCGCGGTGGCGAGCATGATGTCGAGGGTTGCTAGGGCAACCTAGGCTGCCGGTTAGTTTCGCGCCAGCTGACGAGCCGGCACCTAGACGAGACGAGGCAACGACGGCTATGGCGGCTCCTTTGGTTGCGCTAGGTTGTGCTGCTGGCGAGCGCCGAAAGACAACGACGCGACGAGAGGCAACGACGCGACGCGTTCGGCATGGCCGAAGAAGAAGTTCGAAGGCATTTTAGGCTCTCCAAAGACATAGTGCGAAGTCTTTGTGATGAGCTGGAAGAACATCTCGGACCTCAAAGATTTCGTGGTGTCGACACTACGATGAAAGTGCTGTGCGAGCTACGGTTTTTTGCCACCGGGAGCTTTCAGCAGTGCGTCGGGAATGAAGAAGCGATTGCACTGTCGCAGCCTTCGGTCAACCGGATCATTACAGCCGTCGCCAAGGCCATTACGGTTGTGGGCAAAGAAAAAGGATGGGTTAGATTCCCATCCACGGCGCAACAGAAAGCCGCCGTTAGCTGTGCTGGCCCAACACACACGACGCCTTTGCTAGGTGGGGGTGCTCCTCGACAAATGAAACGAGTATTTCACGCTGCCTCGCTGAAACATGAGGACCCAGCCGCCTGTCCTTGTGCGACAACATCGTTTCGGTTTCGGCGCGCGAACAAGTCCAAAATGTAAACAAAGCGAGGCAACTTGTTTGCATAACGTATGGCACACCACCTAGCGACGAAATAAGAAAACAAGAGAAATAAAATTGCAGCTCCCAGTAGCCGTCTGCGCCGCAAGCTCACAATTATTACTGAAAATTACATTAGCAAGTGTTCTATACAAACCAATGTTTTTTTATCAAACCAGCAACATCCTTCAATTGCTGTACCGTCCACGAAGTACAAACAAAAATGATGACGTGATCTTCCGGCAGACCCCTGCTCGTTGATTGGTTCCCTTCACGCCGCCCTGTTCCACTCTTTCTCCGAGTGACGTAATCCAGACGTAACAGCCAGACTGAACCGGGTCCAAAGCGAACCGCTAAAGAATACGGCCCCAGCACTCGTGCTTCGTTTCTCTGCAGAAACATCAGTCGCAGAACAGAGGCATTTATATAAGTATTCGATCTCGCATCTTCTACAGTGACTTCTGAGCAGGGCCACCCGCTTAATTTTAAGAAATTATGCGTGGGTCCCAAGCATATATTAAAATAAATCTGACGCATGGTTAGCCAGACCTTGCCTTACGTCATAAGTTTATGCGCTTATGCCTTTTTCATATTGCTTACTACCCTAAAAACATGTATAAAAATTTGGAGGCTGCTTAAGCTTTGCCTTCGAGAGTGGAACGCGGTAGCATTCGAAAATCCCTGACTGGCTGTAACGCTTCCCGGCAACTGCTGCGTATGTAACAGTAATGTTTATGTAATGTACAGAAACATCAGTCGCTCAACAAACCCGTTAAGGTATTGAATCTAGTATCTTCCCGAGGGACTTCAGAACAGGGCCACCAGTTTCATTTCATGAAATTATGGGCGTTTTCGAAGCACAGACTAAAAAAATGACGCTCGGTTTGCCAGACCTTCTTTTACGTCATAAACTTATACGCGTATGCCTCTTTCATAATGTTTACTACCCTAATACAAGTGTAAAAAGTTGGAGGACGCTTAAACTTCGCCTTTATGAGTCGAACGTCGGTAGCATTCAATATCCCTGACTGCTTCTCACGCTTCCCGTGGCATTCAATATCCCTGACTGCTTCTCACGCTTCCCGGACATTGCCGCGTATGTAACAGTGATGTTTACTACGAACAGTTTGCGACGAACGCCATGGACGAAGGCGGGCTTTCTGGAGAAACGTGGCCTGTTGCAAGGGCCACGATGCGGCGGAGGCCAGGGCCATCTGGAAGTTTTTCAAGGAAGCGGATGCGCTGCTCCGTGGACTCCGAGACGTCTACGCGCCGCCGTCCGCAAATGGCAGACCCCGTCTCCGGTCTGTGCTTTGTACAAACGTTGTAAAAGGGGTCTCTTTGAGTTATCGCGTAACAGAATTATATTTTCTCGCATATTCAAATTATAATCCCAAAGCTGTCACGCCTGTAGGTTGTGGCAAGTCGCAGTTTACAATTTTTCCACGTATTGTAGCTTGTGAAATTCAATTAGTTCGGTGAATACCTTGCGTCACCTTAACGGCGTGGGAATGTGTCATTCGAAAATATTTTTAGCGATGCGACAACTGATGACGAATTGTCTGCGACACGGGCTCCTTATCGTGTTAAAAGATGAGTTCTTCCTTAGCTCATCCTACATTTCTCTTTGCATCGATGACCTAATGAAGGTGTGGTCGGGTATACCACAGTGCATCTCCAACTGTTACTTTTGCTCATTCATACCAAGGACGGCCCACTACTCGAACCACCTTCCCGCCTCTTTCGATGTCATCTGTGAGACCACTAATTTCATGAAAGTTGCAAATGACTTGATATGTACTCACCACTTCTTTCTGTAACACGCTTCGTTTTTGAGAGTATGCAAGCAAATAAATAAATACCGCAAGTCATGCTTGAGGGAGATGCAAGATAACCCACTGAGTTTAGTCGGCACAGTCTGGGGCTCCGAAGGCCCAATGGTGCCATAGCAATGCCAGTGTTGGCAAAACCACTCCATCAGGCATCCAGCACTGGCGCTGCCTTGCCGGCCAGTATAGCCGACGGCTACACCGGCCAGCATGTCTGTCTATCCTGGACCTGGTTAGTAGTTAGGGGGCTGTAATTGGGTGTACTTCTTTGCGGATAAGTTAACAATACCCTGTTAATTCAATAGACATTGTCTATTTTTTCCAATACGCACGTAATTAGGGGCGGTTCAACATGAACAACTCCTCAATATTGGTTTTCAGGGAGCATGCGCTAGGCTTTCCAGTTTTAGGTTTCCCGAAATTTTTCAAAATTTCCCCCTAACTTTTATCCTCAATTCTTCCTAATCCAGGCCTCTGAATACCTCCTGAAAACACACTGTCAATAGCATTGGAGAGATCTCTCCCTGCCTGACTCCTTTCTTTATTGGTATTTTGTTGCTTTCTTTATGGAGGACTACGGTGGCTGTGGAACCGCTATAGATATCTTTCAGTATTTTTACGTACGGCTCTCTACACTCTGATTACGTAATTCGTCCATGACTGCTGAGGTTTCGGCTGAATCTAACGCTTTCTCGTAATCAATGAAAGCTATATATAACGGTTGGTTATAATACGCAAATTTCTTTATCACCTGATTGATAGTGTGGATATGGTCTGTTGTTGAGTAGCCTTTACGGAATCCTGCCTGGTCCTTTGGTTGACCGAAATCTAAGGTGTTCCTGATTCTATTTGCAATTACCTTAGTAAATACTTTGTATGGAACGGACAGTAGGCTGATCGATCTATAAATTTTCAAGCCTTTGGCGTCCCCTTTCTTGTGGAGTAGGATTTTGTTAGCGTTCCTCCAAGATTCCGGTACGCTCGAGGTCATGAGGCATTGCGTATACAGGGTGGCCAGTTTTTATAGAACAATCTGCCCACCATCCTTCAACAAATCTGCTGTTACCTGATCCTCCCCAGCTGCCTTCTCCATTTGCATAGCTGCTAAGGCTTTCTTTACTTCTTCTGGCGTTACTTCTGGGATTTCAAATTCGTCTAGACTGTTCTCTCTTCCATTGTCGTCGTGGGTGCCACTTTTACTGTATAAATCTCTATAGAACTCCTCTGCCACTTGAACTATCTCATCCATATTAGTAATGATATTGCCACCTTTGTCTCTTAATGCATACATCTGATTCTTGCCAATTCCAAGTCTCTTCTTCACTGCTTTTAGGCTTCCTCCGTTCCTGATGGCATGTTCAATTTTATCCATATGATACTTCCTTGTGTCAGCTGTCTTACACTTGTTGATTAACTTGGAAAGTTCTGCCAGTTCTATCCTAGCTGTTGGGTTAGAGGCTTTGATACATTGGCGTTTCTATGTACATTGGCGTTTCATAGATTGGCGTAAAATATGTACTTTTCGTGAAACAAATGCTCCCAAAGCTGTACCCGAAATAACTGATATCAATGCTTCCATTTTTGTCTATTTAATAATGAAGAAAATATCACACGAACATTAGAACTGTATGAGTTCAAAACCTGCAAAGCAGTGCATGCCGCTGATATGAAAAAGATAAAGGCTATGAAACAAACAAGTTGAAGCGAAATATTTTAATGTAACTTTGTCGTTCAAGAACCTTGTTCACATTTTTGTAAAAAGGCAACGGCCAGGGGAAAATCTTAATGACGCCGTTCTTCGTTCCAATGTTTTGTGCAGGAGCAGCTCTAACCTATCGTGCATTGTGAGTAAATCGCACCGAAAATATTGCAGCGTCAGAGAGCACCTATAAGAAGCAGGAATTCTGCAAAATATGCGAGGGCGAGACAAATGAAAGTGAGCCAATGCGAATACATGACAGACTCCGTGATCATATGTCTATGACCATTTGGGTATTTGTACCACTAACGAGCCGCGCTATTCCTGTCTCATAGAACTCCTTGGTTTACTGCTTCAAAAAGTCTGTAATTGACTCGTTCACGTCATCGTTCCACACGAATATGGCTCCCTTGAGCTGTGTTTTTTTTTTCAATTGCCACAAAATAAGGAAGTTGCAAGGCGACCAGTCCGGGCTGTATGGCTGATGTTGCACTTTAGTGTGAAGCGCATCAACAACGTGGGGGCGGGCATTGTCGAAGAGCAAGATGACCACATTTGTCCAATTTCCACGTCATTTGTTCTTGATTGCGACACGCAGCCGGTCTGCCATTTCACAATATCGGGAACGATTGATAGTTTCTGCACGTTTAGCGAATTCGATCAATAATGACCCCTCACAATCCAAAAAAAATGTCAACAACACCTTTCTGGTGGAAATGACGCCCTTTGCTTTCATTTGAGTGGTGAACTCGAATGTTTCCGCTTTAAGCTTTGCCATTGTGTTTCAGGCTCGTAGTAGTGGCATCATGATCCGTCCCTGGTCCCAATTGCAGACAAGAATTAGTGGTCACCCTCATTTTGATACCGCATAAAATGAGGCAAGGCAGCGCCGAGCCTCTCCGTCTTTTGGTGGTAGTTCAAAATCTTGAGCATCCATTATGCACACCAGACCCGATAACCGATATGTTCATGAATTATGGTGCTCACCCATGCCACCCCCCCCCCCTCTACGCTTCCTCTAGCACCACATATAGCATGCGGTCGATGGTCATGATGTTATCGCCCGTGGACTTCATACAGAACACGAGGGCGACGGCAGGAATGCGCCTGAGTGTCCATTTTATTGCTGTCGCAATAATATATTAATAGTATCCGGCGACTAAAACGTGCCGAGATTCATGACTTCCCGGAAAGAAGCAAGAAAATCGCACTGTCACTCTCCGACAATTCGCTGCGCCGCAGCAGTGTATATTTTTTTCTTAATTTCTTACCGAAATGATGAAAAAACCCGAAGGAAAGCATGTTGGCCACAGTAAAATAACTAGTTGGGGCAGCTATTGTGGCTAACGAAGGAATATTGAAGAAAATATGAGGTGGCTGGTCCACAGAGAACCACACGCATACTGCTCGGAGACGACAAGGCTGCACAAGACTTTCCGCAGAGGTTGCGCTCAAGGGACCGCGTTGGAATCCGTCGAGTCCTCACAGTGATGGTGGCGAGCGGCCATTGTTTCTTTTTCTCATCTGCTAGCCAGACAGTGTCTAAAATCCTGCCAGGCGAAAATCCCCTCTACCAGAAAAAAGCGAACGCGCACCAAAGTTGCTGCAAAGTGGTCGGGGCAACACGAAAAAGAACGCATGCGCTCTGTGTGGCTCTGGAAGCCCGCAGATTGCGAGAACGAGAAAATTGAAGAGGCTCAATTGGGCCTCCGAATAAAAGTCAAAGTACAAAAAAATGAGAACATAGTCACCTTTGCTGGCTTTAGTGTCTTGATATGGATGCTTTGCACACTGGACAAAAATGTTGATATTCTTTTCTGTGGCATGGCGGCACAAATTAGCCACCACAAGGCGTCGTATCATCGGACCTCTTTGCGTGCTTTGTCAACTTGATGGTAGTGTGTTGGTTTGGCTTTTTTCAGTGTATGGTCCGATGTACGGCTTTAGAAATCTCAATGCACTTTTGGCGTAAAATGTTTACAAGAACATTAAACCCGCAATGTTCCGGAATTCAAAATCTAAAGCACGACTATGGAAATGTCAATGCACCTTTCACATCAAAAGTTTATGAAAACTTTATATTCATAAACTTTCGAAATTTAAATCCACGCGCTACGTAGATTTCGCGGCATCCGCCAGATGTCTCGATGAGCACGCTAGCCCTCAAAACCCCCTTGAAACTTTGTGCTTGGATTGGGCTTCTTGCGTTATGTCATGAATGACGTTGCAATGAAACCCAGCCCAGTTCGAAATCTTCGCACTCAAATGTTTATATATTTTCGAGCGTGAAACGAGCATTCTAGACCTAATCAAAAATGATTTCCGGCGCCCCGAACCAGTGGCGTAGCAACTGAGGGGGCCGGGGGGCCGGCGGTCTCGGGTGCTAGGGGCCAGATGGGGGGGGGGGGGGGGTAGGGGGGTGTAATATATGACTGAAGACACCCCTCTTTCCACCAGCTTGACTGGGCCTAAATTGCAAAGAATGCTCCGGTATCCAGTAGCCCGACCTCATACACCCGATGCGTTGCGCCGCAAAATTGTCGGCGGCAACTCTATCAACAACCCACGAAATAATTGCATGAATGTGCAGGCAAAAACAATTTATTTCGCGAAATGGTCGCTAAACTACTCGCCTTAACGGAACGTTTCATGTGGGGTGCGCTCGTGCTGGGCGTTCATGCTGGGAGCAGGAGCCGCTAAACATACAGTGAGGCGTTGTAAGGCGTTGTGGCTCTTGGGTCCCTGTTCCGTTCAGAACGCGCAGCGACGACGAACAAAGACAACAGCAAGAGGGCGTTCAACCAGCGCGCCCGGCGCTCGCGTTTACGGCGAAGCGTTCCTTGAGAGCAACGTTGCATAAGTGGGGCCGTCAAAAGTTGCGAATGCGATTCTCTGAATCGTCTCCAGACTCGGTCGTGCCGAAGAGTTTGGCGGCGTATGACTCGACAGGCTGTAGTCGCGGGCACGCCGCGATGTGCGGCTTGCTTTTACTTCCCCTCTCCCGCTCGCTCCGAGAAGCCGCTGCGAAACCTGCCGTTATGTTTCATGCTTTCCTTCTTAACCTCGAAAGTTTCAGAAAACTGTTGTTGTGGCGTGACTTCATGTTACAAGTACCGTGTCTGTATCAGCTGCACAGTATTTTATAGAAAAAGAAAGTGAATTTTGTAAGGATATTTCCCGATCGAGATTCTATCAAGTTATATCTTTTTGTGATTACTGGGAACTCGGTAGCGCGAAAAATATGGCAGATAAGTAATAACAATATCCTTAATAATCCCGTAATTAGCACTTATAGAGGAAGCACTTCAATTCGAGAATTGAGGACTCAAAGTCATATTATTAACTCAACAAAAACTTCTTAAACAAAATCGTTTTGGGTGCTACAACCTACAGTACTTAGGCACTGCGGGCGGCGCCCAGTATATGGCAGCAGCTAAAGAAATATGAAATAGTGGACCAGTGACGTTGATCCCTTAATCCTCTCCATTGCGAGTGCAGACCAACAGTAGTGCAAGCTTTCGCTGGCACGGGCTGCATCGCGGCCTTTTCTTTCTTTTTTTATGGTGACGCCAAGAATCGACACGAAGCGTGCTCTATTCTGTTACCAATCTTGCGGTGGTGCCGCAGCTCGGCTAATCATGTTTGTCCGTATAGGAGCAAATGAAAACAAGGCTTTATTGATCAGAATGAAGAGCACTCGTAATTGTCATAGCATTGGCGCCCGCGCAGCGGGGAGGCAGGTAGCGTTTTCTAGTAGGGTGGGGAGATCAGCGTCACTGACACACAATTTAATTTTCGTTTTCGTTCAGGGCTGCCCACAGACAAAATACTGCGTGCTATAGTACCTACGACGGTTTCTGTGAAGTTGTTGTTGGGCAAGATATGATCGTCGGGCTTCAATTTTGCAAATGCAGTATTGCCGCTAAAATTGGTAATTAAAGCTTTATTATAAAGATATTTTGTTACTTGTGACGTGAGTCATATTTTCCTCGATGCCGCATTTGTATTGGCTGCCAAGCCTTGCAGTCTGACAGAAGATGTGTACATGGGCTTATCGCACGTTATCAGTGCAGCACCCTGTGTTATTTGGCGCAGAAAAAAAAAAGCTTGTATACCTGCTGCATTCGCCATCTCTGGGACAGAAAACGAAGGAGAGGCGGACCCGGGGGACGTGCGGGGTATCCAAGGCGGCTGTACTCGTGCTGAAACCCGGAAATTGTCGATATCCTCGCCTTCCTCGACTACAACAGGGGAGGCAGGGGGGGGGGGGAGGTGACAGAAGACCTATGGGCCCCGGGTGCCAGACGATCTAGCTACGCCACTGCCGGGAACTGGTTTGGTCGGCGCTGCATGACAGCACAAAAAAATTTAGGGGGGGGGGGATGCTGAAATCTCTGCGCCTCGTATTCGCACGTCTTCTAGGGAGCCCGAACTATGCGTTGCCTGCCCATTACGGTGCTGCCAGAACAATGACGTAAGTTGCTATAGGCTAGTCTTTTTATATAGTATGGGGACGCCAGCAGAGTGGTGCAACCATCATGATCATAGAAGCGGGACTCACGCGCCCGGGACGCGCGCAGCGAGCCTAGCACGGGGAGCGGCGATCAGGAAGGTGGCGTCTCAGTTTGTCTGAGCTCCGGACAGTAAAGGTTGACCTTTGCATGTCTCTTGAACTCTGTGTTGTCTCTGAGGGCCTCAGCTGACCACTGGCTATGAAGCCACGGCCCTGAGCCTGCAATACGAACGGATAGTGACGTCACTCCCTTCGTTGCTAGCCGCCGTCGCCGCGGCAGTTTCCCGAACAGTAATCCTTAGCGGGAAAAGTATTCGGGCAGCGCTACATGCTTCGCATTGTTATCAGTAGTGCCTTATAATCAATTATGTGGTTCGGATGCTTGCTTTGCACTTGTCCTTTATTGAAACTTATGCAGTTCTATAAGTTGTATGCGTGATTCCAAAGAATGTATGCACTTGTAGCTTCACTTTGCTGAGTGCTTTTAGCCTGCTTCACCTCCGCCGCGGGTCGGCCAGGTATTTAACTGCCTCCGCTATCGGGCCATATTTTTGCCCACAGACATCGACACGAAATATGCAGACCAACGAGACGCTAAGAGATTCGCTGTATTAAACTGCTCTTTTCGATGAACCTTATCAAGCAATTGTGCATATGTGGTCTACAAGTTTACAAGGGAGTCTTTTATAGAAATCGGACGCTATTTGTCCAATTTTTTATTATCACCTGCTTTGAAAATCAGCACAACTCCGCCGCTAACCAATAATTAGGCAAGCCACCCGTTACAAAACAACTGGCGAGTACGTTAAAAAATCTCAGTGCCCTTCTACTTTTTGTTGAAGGATGACCAACGAAGCTGTGCATGATATTGATAACTGCACCTGCGCCTCGGGTCGGCCCGGCTTTGCACTATCTTCGGTATCAGCCCACGTGATGATTTCTGTAGAATTTACGGTATGTCAGTGTTGCCTCATTACCATCGGCATCTCCCACAGGGTTATTTGTCTTTGGGGAAATATATGGAAACATGTATTTGTTAAATGCGTTATCTATTCGCATCGGTTTGGTATACAGGGTGTCCCAGCCATATTTAGCCAGAGCTTAAAAATACGCCGATGCACTCTAAGAAGATGCGAGCAAATGTATTTTGCTTAATATTCTCTAGACTAAGTCACATTATATATTACATACTGCTTAATTGCATAATTATGATTAATTAATCACCTTCGGAGCAACGAAGTTAGGCAAAAAATTTCAATTAAGAAGCTGCAGAGCACTGAAAAATATCCGATTAGACAGTTTCTTTGTATCTATTAGGCATTAGTGTTTTCCCGCTTGCTGCGGAATAAAAAAAGTGCCGCGACACATGTCCGCTCGCGTGCTGCAACTGCCCTTGCTTATCGCTATCATGAACCACTGCGAGGTAAGGACATTGTTGGCGTGAATCGCACAGCCAACGCCTGCGTCGCCATCCTGTCACCTTTTAAGCGGCAGCACAGAGTAATAGCTGTTATGTGTGTTTGTACGATAAACGTTTGAGAGTGCTGCCATCACGACGCGCAAGCGGGCATGTCACGTAGTATATTTTGTCTGTATTTCGCGGGCATCTGCAGTAACCGGAAAAGACCTAATACGTAATAAATTGAAAGATAGAAGTGGTCCAATCTTATGTTTTGCAAAGCACTCTATAAATTTCGTATTGAAATTTACGACGCAACTTGGTTGCTTCAGAAGTTGGTTAATTACTCCTGACTTATTATGCAATTACGGAGAATCCAAAAGATAGTGGGACTTACTGCGTACAATAGTCAGCCACATGCATTTGCTCGTTCGTCTTAGAGAACATCGGAATATTTTTAAACTCTGGCTAAATTTAGCTGGGACACCCTGTCTATATTTTCATCAGGTACGAAACCACTGGCTTTGAACCTAAAAATTATCTCCAGAACTTTTCTGGAGTCTGTGTCAGGTAGTTCGTGAGCGTTGTCTCATGTAAACCAGCTCGTAGGTCTCCCTGGAGTCTTCTTCCAGGCACGTATCAGTCATTGGTGTAGGTGAACATGTCGTCGTTAGCAGAATATTCCGTCAGTTGCAGAGGTTTTGATGAGCACACAGTCTGTAGCACCAACAACGCCCACGTTGCTGATCTGTAGACGGTGGACAGCAGCTGGACAAGAAGTGTCCAGTCAGCTGGGCAAGAAAGTGACTCGAGAGCGTGAACCTTTCTAACTAGCCTTGGTCATAATGCAACAGCGGTTTATCGCACTCCGCTACCGCTTCCCCGCTCATCAAAAATGCCAGCGGCGGATTACGCCCAGCTGCTAGAATGTAAAACATATTCCTGCTATCCAACAATCATGCTATCCTACTAGTGATGCTCAAAATGTACCTGCCTCTTTCCCTGACGACACCAACGTGCCGAAAGGTTTTCCACAAGCAACAAAAAGTAAGCGAAATCGAAAAAAAATGCGCGTAGGGAAATTAAACAAAGCAAATATGCAGAAGCGTGCCCTGATAATTATCTGTGCGATGCAAAGCGTGATTATCGCAAAGATGAGGACGCAGGCCGTAATGGCGAGGGTTATATGACGGCTTTGGTATGAACACAATGGCGTGACTATAACGTAATAGGAATGATCCGCTGATGTCCATGTCATGACGATGGCGGAATCACCACGACAGTATGACGAAGGGAATGACGGAGCTGGAATCATGACTACATGAAGACAATAGGAAGACGATGCTAAAATTATTACAATTGATTCAAACGCCTCATAACTGAGTGTTCCACACCTCCAAAATCCCTTTTACGTAGGTCTTTTTGTTGTAGAGATCGCGCAACTTGCCGCTCACAGTAGAACCAGGCTAACTACGTTCACCAAAAGAAAAAAAATAATTCAGAAGCGACTTCGGGAAGCTATCTGCTAGTTTTTCTGTGCAAACAGTTTTGCAGAATGTGCTACTGCAGCCAACCTGATTTTACCGAAGTTGAAAATATTTCCCACCATGAAGCGAAATAAGTTACGTTAAATAAAAAATTTGGAAGACACTTAAGCTTCGCCTTTAAAAGTGGAACGCGATAGTATTCAAGTATCCCTGACTGCTTCTCATGTCTCCCGGCAACTGGAGCTTATGTAACCATAATGTTTACCGAAAAACCCTGGCGGCGAACGCCACGCACGAAGGCGAGGTTTTTGGTAGAGATATCGTCCATTGCGTGGGCTGCAATGCTGCGAAGGGGAGCGCCATCTGGAGGTGTCGGAAGCAGCCGGGAGCATCGCTTACACGTGTTGGCGCGCGTAACCTCGGATGCCGTGGCCTGACTATCCATGGTAGAAAATGTGGAAAATGGATTTCTGTTTCGTTTGCGCATAACAGAATTATGTTTTCTGAGATGTTTAATGTACAATCCAACGCTATCTCGCCGGTCGGTTGTAAGTAGTACTTTGCAATTTTTAAGACATATTTTACTTTGATCAATTGAATTACTTCAGGAGCTTCCTTGCGCTACACTCTAACAACAAAGAGAGTTCCGGGCACTCTCTTTGAGGGAGTAGCGGCTTGTCCCACATTTCACTCTCTTTTCGAGAGTAGATCGACCCTCTTTGAGAGAGAGCAGCTCAATTCCTGTTGACAGAGTTTTGTTACTCCACCGCAAGGGATTGCTAGTACTCTTCCGCAGAGTGATAATACTCTTCCCACAGGGAGTGCTAGTACTCTTCCTCAGAGTGTAATACTCTCCCCGCAGGGGTAATCGTACTCCACCAGACCGAGTACTTCTACTCCCCCAAACAGAGTGCTAGTACTCTTCCCAATACCCTCTTAGCGAAGTCCTGGCCACGCATGCAGGCAGGAAATCAGATCAAATTAGGGCCGCTGATATACCGTTCCCTAGGCGGCTCCTCAGAGACAGTGGCACAATTTCAAGCGGCCATCGGAATAGGCGTGAGCAAAGTTATGCAGGATTTTAAAGTCATTTTTCCTGGCTATTTGCTGCCTACCATGAGGCGTGACTGCTCGGAATCGGCCTATGCGTATGCGTCCCGAACGCCACTGCGTAGAAAGAAAAGCTAATAAACACTTAATCCGCAATTATCTTCGCAAATTTCACAATCAGGAGTCACATAACCTAATTAGAACACAATTGTCAAGGAAATCACATACTTATGAAGAACGACAATACTCTACACATCACGTGGATTCAAACCCGCGTACACTTGCATCTATACAATTCAAAGCACACATCCTAACCATTACACCACACAGCCACCACGCACAGTCGCGTTCTTTTAGAGGTTATATATATACCAAATGTATTTTAGGAATCGGCTGCGGTGGGTTGAGTTTCTCTGCAGTTTGCTGTGCTGTTGTGTACTGGAATACGTTTGCGTTTGCATAATTTCCATTCCTTGCTACGACTAACGAAGGAAGACAACGTAGACGACAACGTGAGAACTATTCACGGCTTGTCGTCACCGCAGGAAAATAACAAATGTGCAGTCCAGCTCACGATCGAGTGCTTCTCCAGTCTATGCATTATATGTTCTCCGAAAATACGCGGATACAAAGTATCGTGCCAACCATCCACGTATGTGAATTTAATTCGCGCGTATACTGGTGAGCATCTGTTTATTTTTTCCGCCGGTTCCATTCGTATGGGGTCGACTGCGACGCCAGTACCAGGCATTTCGACGTGCCTCACCCTGCCGTGTAGGCGTTCTTTTCAAGACCATTAGTTTAGAGTTTGGTTCAGTCCGCTGTGAGCTGTTGTCCTGCATTAGCAGCGGATCGTTAGCGTTTTGAAGAGCATGCATTCCAGCATTTGGAGACTGCTTATGCCGATAGCCGCGTCACATGCATTGGCACGCATGTTTGAAGGACTAATGTGCCCACTTGTTACGCGTGCACTGCTCGTATCCTGTGGCAGTGCTCGTTCTAAAAGCTTCGAAGACCATCTACACTCATACGTGTGCTCAATATATATGCACAGGATAGACTTGCCGGCTAGTTGATTGAACATTTTAGAAGAAGAAACAGCGCAACACAAGGACGACGCAAAAACAGAGCCCACACCAGGAAGCGCTGGTGTCATCATCATCATCATAATCAGCCTGGTTACGCCCACTGCAGGGCTGGTGTGCCTGATGCTTTTTTTCGTCCTGGTGTGTGCGCTGTTTCTTCTTCCACGATACACTCACACCACAGGTACGCGAAAGTTTAGGAGCATAGGTCGTTAACTCTGTTTTCCCCGTTTACTCTCAGTGTCAATGGCACAGTGCGTTGCCCGGAATTGCGCACGCTTACCCCCACATTCAGAAATGCATCATAACTTGAAGCCCATGCTTGACTTGATCTAAATGAGGGAAGTCGTGAACGCACCAAAAGAAAGGCACTGAGCGTCTGGGGGACGTTCGCACCAGACGTCGTTTATATAAAGTCAAGCATGAGCTTCGTATTAAGATACACTTGTGAATACGGGATTTAGTCATCTACTTCTCACAGAAAATGTCGAAGAAACGCCCACCAAAACCAGGCACGTTCGTAAACTTAACTAGGCAATACGAAGCTCCATAGAAAAAGAGTGGTATTAAAAGCTTTCAGTATTTTTTTGTACTCCAAAATGGTTGCGCTCTCGTGGCTTCACTGTACAGAGATAGTGCAGCCTTAGCTAAAAAGCACGAATTTCCGAACTCCATGCCAAAATAAGCTTGGAAAATTATTTCGGTGCTAGAATCCAGGGTTTGTAGCGATTCTTCAAAACCCTTTATTTCTGAA
Organism: Dermacentor variabilis; assembly: GCF_050947875.1. Taxonomy (NCBI): domain Eukaryota; kingdom Metazoa; phylum Arthropoda; class Arachnida; order Ixodida; family Ixodidae; genus Dermacentor; species Dermacentor variabilis. The sequence goes on along the minus strand of NC_134573.1, from coordinate 60,086,317 downwards.
ATGCTATTTTCAAGGCACTGAAAACCCTGGAATTTTTAGAAGTACCGGAAAGTCCTTAAATTTGTACACTTGGCTAGACTTAGCAGACATTGCCAAGCGTCTTTTTTCCCTTCTGTGACAGTCTCTCGCATGTCACAGAGAATTGTTTGTGGAGGTAATAGAAGGAAAGCGACATCCTTAATGCTGAAATTACAAAGGAGCTGCAGATACCAGTTTTAGGCACATGGAACCGGCGACAAATGTACTTGGAGGAGCAGAAGCAGGAAGCTCAACAGTTGAGGCATTCAAAGAAAAGGCGTGATGAGTAAATCGAGAGCTACAGACACAATAAAAAGAAATTATAAATGACTATTGCTTATTTGATGGTGAAAAGCTGAGGCAACAGATGACATCACATACACTGTCAAGCCAAACAGTATTCAAAAACTGCAAATGCTGCAGGTCCAAGTAGTTAACTGTGCTATTGCTGAAAGACTGAGCGCTCTCTTGAAATGCTTCCTTGTGTGCGTATAGTGATGGGCGCTGAAAGGCAAATTAGGAGTCTTTCAAATGTTTGAAATCAGTGAAATGCGATTTGTTTTGTTTTCTTTTGTTTGCATAAAAGTTAACGATGTTGTTGAACAAGTTATTGCCTGTCCAAACTACTAAAAAAATCGTACGAGGTCCTTGAAGTTACTGTGTCGGGGCCTCGAAAGTTCTTGAAAACCATTGAATTTTTTCTTCAATATTGCTACGAATCCAGTAGAACAACTGTCATGGAGTAAAAACCTTGGCTGAACAGGGGCTTATACGAAGAGCACAGGAAGACTAGAAATGCAGTAGTAGGCATGGAGGGCCCTGAAAAAAATGTGCCACGTCTGCTCGTCTGCCTTATGTTTCTGCATTGACTGTCACATATTTAATAGAAGTGCACTTTCTGTTCTACTCCAATAAATGCAACATTACCAACTCCAGTGTGGGGCAGTCCTTTAGCCAGTGCAGAACTCTTTCTGTACATCCCAGTCAGCTCTGTCATTTTTCCAGCATTGTAGTACAAGACTTGGTAAACTGATTTAGCAGAATATGAGCATTATACTCCTAAATTAGCTGTTTCTTTGCATGCACAAGTTCAGGTCCTCAGTTTGGTTGCATGACAAATTGCCATACCTCAATAGACACAAGGAACAATTTTATTAGAGTTTAATAAAATCCAAACAGTAATAATCCCAACAATATAATGGCATACATTTCTTTTGGTACGTATACAGCCCATGTCTTGGCACTGTGTAAATTCAACTATACATCGAAAGTACTGTGTCCTGACCACTATCATTCACATGTGTAAAACCATCATAGCAATTCTTCAACAAATATCACAGTGATTAGTGACATACACTTTGTAACTGCTTTACATGAGCATAATGTATACAAATGTTCCCGGTGTGCCTGCACATGACTAGTGCCACCCGAGTATTATTACTCACAGATGTAAAACCAACAAAGCAGTTCTTTAAAAATATCACAGCGCTTAGTGACGTACATGCTGTAACTCCCTTGTAAAAGCTTAATACAAACACGTGAGCACACAGAAAGCTAGCAGTGGGCCTACATGGAAATACCACAACCGAAATACTAATTCACAAGTGTAAAACCAACCAAGCAGTTCTTTAAAGAATATCACAATGCTTAGTGACATACATTTTGTAAATAGCTTATATAAGCTTTATACAAACATGAGAACATACACAAAGCTAGCGGTGCACCTACATAGAAGTGCGGCCATCTGAACACTATTATTTGCAAGTGTAAGCTCAACAGAACAGTTCGTTATAGTGACGCACATTTTGTAACTGCCTTATACAAGCTTAGTGCAAGCACAAGAACGCGGAAAAAAATTAATTAAACACTTGCTCTATGCATACACAAACAGATCAACACAAATGGTAAACACCGCTTTGAAGACACATGTGACCGTGGCAAAGCGCACTGCTGTGCCGGTTGAAACTGCCATCCACAGAAGTATTGAGGAATGCTTAAACCACACGCAATAAAGTGCTGAAAGACTGCGTCTCTAACGTACCTATGTTAATTCAAATTTCTTGAATATAGGGCTCTCTTGCAGATAAGGCATCTGATCCAACCGACTTGATTTTACACCTGCTAAATGCATACAGTGCACTCAGATATAACTGGTAATAACAATTATAAAAGGCATTTAAGAACTTGATAGTATGATGAAGATGCATGACTAGGAAAGTTCTGTTGCCCTCGTACTTGTTAAAAAGGTGTAACTACGACACATGTTTTTTTTTCCGCAATCTTTGGATTAATGGACACCCGGGAACCTCGAACCCACACAAAAAGAAGATACTGCTGTGTTAATAGTGTTATGAATAATTTTTGTGAAAGCTCTTTACAGACAAGTTGCAGCCTCGTTTCTGTAGGTTGAGCTGTATCATGCAAAATAACATGGAAAGTGGTCACATGGGAGCATGACACTATCCCATAATGTTCGTTTCAGTTGACTCTCTTGCCCTACAAGTCGCTGCTCACTGTGGCAAGTGATGGAACAGCAGTGTCTGTGTAATTTTCATCACACTTCTACCATATGCCATCCTTACCAGAGTTGGCGGCACATAGATACCCAAATTTCGATAGTGTTGCTTTCTCAGGTGTTTTATTTTGATTTGCTCAATATCAGTTGGCACTTCGGCTGCATCAAACTTCTTTTTTACCTCTTCAACAACAACATCAACAACAATCTTATGACACCTGTGTTGTCCTTCTAGTTGCCTACAAAGACCAGTTAATCTAGCAACAACACTGAGAGTCTCTACTATCTTCTAATGGGGGAGAGGTGTGTACCACCATGTGTTCCACATTGTTGTCGCTATGTGGGCTGGCGGGGGAGGCAACAACTGTAATATGTTTGCATATCTTAAAGTTATGCTTGTACTGTGTTATAACACTTAACTTAGTCTTGCACTTGCTGCACAAGAACGCTGGCTCACAGTCGTGGTGAAAAGCTTTTGTATGTTGAGTAAATGAGTTGTATGCACTACAAAAAAAGCCGCAGTGATAGCACACATGTTGCTCTACCAGGCCTAGTGCGGTTCCTTCTGACACTGCTGCTGATGCTGACACGCTGCTGCTTGCCTCGTAAACTGTTGCAGCTGCAGTAGATGTGGCCGTCTCTGTATCTATTGCTTCCGTGTCACCTGTCATGGTAACTTCAGGTGGTATCGGGCTCACTTCTACAACAGAGATGTCGTTTGCCCCTTGAGGGCTCTCGTCATCAGGGCCAATAATTTCCTAGGCATTGTCTCCTGCATCGAAGAACCAATAATAATAGCCTGAATTAATAAACAAAACTCTAAAGAGTACGAACATCAAAACTTAATCACAAGCTTTGCACATCAGTGACCAGGCTTAATGAATAATACTTGCAGGAGGAGTTACACAATTGTGTGTGTACATTACAGTTAAGCCTCATTAGAAGAGATACTCAAGAGGCACGGGAAACATGTCTCTCGAAGCCAAAACACTTAAAACACTGAGGAGCCAGACTAGATCACTTTATTATGCATCATCACTAAAGTGATGATTGCTCAGGGTGGCTTAAAGGGCCCCTAAACCACTTCTCGACATTTTTTGAACATTTAAAGTAAACATGCGTATCGAAATCAGAATACCGTCACAATTGACGATGCCAAACACCGCGGTGCGTAGCACTGCGGGAGCATGACAATATGAAGAAAACGACCCCATGCGCCTCTCCGGACCTATCCTGCACCACCCAGTTTGTCTGACTTCACCAGGCTGTCTCATGATGTCACCAGTTTCTGGTGCTGTCGATTGGTCGAACGAAAGTGTACGACTGCCGGCAAGGCCTGCAAGCAAATACGCACACTCTTCCTCGTCGCGTTGCTCGCGATGCCACTGTGGGCAGCCAATGGGGGCAAAGAACATAAACGCTGACCGAAGGGTCTGCCTATGAGGCGCTTCAACACGAGTCACCATACGGTTCCATTTTATTGGCGAGGTCGTTAGCGCCACCCCTCGCAGGACGACGGGCCTGCGCGGCAGCAACAGAGCTCGTTGGTGATGGCCTGTCCCGTAACATTTGGAGGTGTACTAGGCGAGGAAAAGACGATACTGTCCAGATGGCGTGTACCAGATGAAAGAGTAAAATGAGCGGGGACTACTTTTCGATAATCAAACACACGTAACTCCACTATTACTGCACCGTTTCGAAAAATTCTCGTGGCTACGTGTTCGTTGCCTTATCGTGCAAAACTGCAACACCACAACTAAATTTCAACCTCGGTGGTTTCGGGGCACTTTAAAGAAGACATTCACAGCTTTTTGGTGACTGTAGATTGTGTTAGCTTCCTTCCCAACTTCTGGAGGTTAAACACTTCACTTTACAAGCCTCCTTGTTGCTCGCAGTGCCTTTGAGGTGCTCTTAGACGCTCATCAGCTTCAACTGCCTACACTTAGTGTCCTGTACTGTCCTCGTTGCCCTCCTTTTCTAGTTCATGCTTAAAGAGACATACGGAATTGACTTTTGTGAGGATTGCGTGATCTTACGCCCTTCGGAGCACACAAGGTGCACGAAGTGAATGTGTCTGGGTTGTGTCCCTTCGAAGTAGTGAATACTTAAAAAGTCATCTTTAGTAGCAAATGTGTCTCTTGTATACAGTGTTGTTAACGTGGCAAACATCGGAAAACCAACAAACCATTTTCAAATGTCTCTTACAACCAAGTGTATCTTGTAATGAGATTCTACTGTACTGAATATTTTTCATCTATGGATCATCTGCATGCACATATAGTCACAGAGCCATGTTGTGTGGAATGGGGGATCAGGAAACAGCTCGTACTCTTACTTTTTGTCCCTAACATAAGCAGCTGATAACAATATGATAAAAAAGCAGGCAATGAGGCTAGCATGGAAGATAATCCTTCAGCTCTAAACAGTTTTTAGGGCCATCATTCCCTCATATGACATAAGGAAACAACTTGATTGCAGTAATGGCTGCATGCGATCTGAGTTGATTGAAACAAACAATATGCAAGGTTGTCCTGTATGTAATTTTATCAGAGTGCTTTTTAGATGTCCTGCTGGCGATCCTGGCTGCATGATGCTTCTCATGCTTTTCGGCACGATTCCTTTCTTTCCACTCCACTCTTTTTTCTGGTTTTCGCCCCTTCCCCTTCCCCCTTGTGTATCATAGCACACCTGAAGTATCAAATCTGTTGAATTAACGTGTGTATTAAACCTGTTAAGATGTATGCTTCTCTGCGGTCTGTGTTGTATTTTTGTGCTGTGCAAGTCAATTCAAGGTGAAAGATGAAACGTCCCTGCCTTTAGTTTATTTGTATATATATATATATATATATATATATATATATATATATATATATATATATATATATATATATATATATATATATATATATAATGTTTTGAAATATATGTACATTCAGGAGTGCCTGCATGCTCTTCTCCCTTGCTCCAGTGACGCAAAGGAGAGCCTTTCTATGTACCATAGTAAAACATTCAAAGGTTTTCGCTGTGCCCATTACACCACTTATCATATCGATCTCTCACAATACAGAGGAGCACTGGTCCATAATACTAGCCCATCCCAACATAACTGTAAGTTAGCACATACTGACATGCTGTGAAACAGCTGTTGCAAAGCTGCTGGTGCTGGCAATTTCCGCAGCACTGCAGTGGTACAGCCGAGTGCCACCTGTATAGTGACAAATGCATATGCATGTTAGCAACTCAGTAGTTGCTGACGGTTTCATAAGCTGTACACTACACAATAAAGTAATCTAGACAATTTCGTTGGAAGAAATGCACGTAATTAGGACACCATTTAAACACTAACACGATTAATTGCCCCCCAATCTCTCACTCACTAAGGGATAATACTACTGAAACATCGGTGGAGAGCTCAGATTAACACAGCCATAAAGGACAAGCTTTCTTTGAGGAAAATGGCTATAACAGCGCTTAGTTTTCTTGATCATTTTATGTGCTAGCTTTGCTTTAAATGTCATGCAATACTATAAAATATGAAGTGCCGCATTTCTAGCAGCAGAAGGCGTCGTCAGCCTCATGGTACAACTGATTATTGCACTGTTTGTGTCAGTGGGCCGACACATACAAAGAAAACCGAATTCACACATACATATACAGTGTCAAGTGCACTTCTCCTTCTGAAAACGCAGCCACCAGTTCCAATGCTGCTGAAAAGAAAGGTTACATAAAGTGCGAGACTTCATTGAACTACCACTTATGACTGTAAGTGTATGATCTGCTGATTGGAGAGGTAGTCACATGCTATTTCTAGTCTCTTTCAGGAGCATTACTAAAGGATGAATTAAAATCTATTCATAAGTAACGAATTTCACGCTTCCACAGTATGGCTAAATAACTTGTGAGAAAAAGAGATGTTTACCTGGAATAGCAACCTTTTTTTCCTGCTGCAAAACTTTCCTTTGAGTTAATGAAATAACTTTACACCCGTCATAATATATTGCGTTTCTCGCAACTACTTGCCGGCAGTGGCGAGTTACAGTGTTTATATCTGACTCATTGGGCGACAATACTGCCTAACACAAATGCTTCACGAACACGAGAACACGTCCCTCGCAGAGAATAGCAACCATATATGCCTCTGTGAGACATGATTGCTCCTTTGTGATCAAAATGTACGTTAGAACGACATCACCATCTTATTAAAAAAAGAAAGCCTCAGTACAATGCAACAGCCAACTGCATAATGTGAAATTGCAACTAATGTCCACTTACTGGCGGCCTGTGTTTGAGTCACTTCTGGCAGTTGACTGGATGCTGAGAAATGCACGTCCTGGGTTGTCCCTACAAATTATACAGGCTTATGTCAAGTGTTGTATACGCCAGCATTTCATAATTAAGTCGCAAAACAAACGAGTAAACTAATAAACAACTGTAATGTAAACAGAGTACACATCATAAGATAGGCTGTCAACTGGTAATGCACTACGCGAAAAACCTAATGCATAGGAAAGGCCATATGTATACGCACGAAGCTGACACACAATTTAATTCGCTCTAGGTTTTTCCGTGCAATACAATATATTCAAATTATGTCTCGTGGTTAGAGTAAAATTAGTGTAAATTACGCACTAAATTATGTACCCTACAAAAGTTTTCTTCAAGACGTCCTGTGCGCGCTTTGAATGAGTAGCGTAAAATTTGCGTACATGGCATTTAACATAGTTGCTGAACACGGATTTCCTTTGCCCTGTGTCGTGTACAGTGAGCTACATATATGTGACCCCCCCGCCTTTTTGTACTAGCCATACTGCGTGCCACTGCACCTATATGCACGTCAGTAAACCTCACGACACAAATAAAAAAAAAGAAGCGCCAATCACCCATGCCTGCACGTTGTACTGGGCCTAACCTAACCAATCATCGGCTGTTGCTTTTTATAATAAACACAGGCACCGTGCTCATTACAAGTATGTATGATGTCACTAAGCAAATATGCAATCTCATGGATGTATCTGTTGAGAGGCAAGACAAAAAGCAGTCACTTCTCAGAACTAATCAGCTTTTTTTAAACACATTCCTAACTTTTCAATGACACTTGCTGCTATGTGTTTGGCTCCAGAGAGCATACTTGATTTGACTTTCCAATCAGAGACATTACATAAATACACCGTGTTAAGATGACTGCCTAGAGCACGTGAGAATTTTCATCTTGGTGTAACATACTGTATCTTGATTTTGTTGACATTTGGTCAAATGGTACACCCAATACACCCAAATACTAGTTTTCGTGTCCAATTTGCATGCCAATGTAGTTTGATTTTTTGGCATTCGCTCCTCTGCACTATGTGAAGTCGCGCTGCGCTCTTTCACTTTCTCGTGTCCTTGCAGCTGCCCTCTTGTGTTATATAAAGCTGGTGCCTGAAAAATATCGTGTGCAAAAGTCAACAAAAGGGCATGGTGTAAAACAACATCAAGACAGTCAAGGCTATGGCAATAAAAGAAAGTCTTAGATCTTAGTCTTCCTAGTGAAATGCATTCAAAACCTCCAAATGACTGGAACAGTCAACTGCTAAACTAACTTCAATTTTTAGATTTAAACAAAAAACAAATAACCAACCGTTCATCCTTGTTTGTCACGAATGTTAGAATACTCCTGCTAATGAATAGAATATTGGTCATTTTCAGACGTCATAGGTCTGTCATAAGTCTGGTGTATTGCAAACACCAATTACGAGACATCCTAAGCACATGCCCAGTGTGCGCCCCGCACCATCCCTGGTTGTGCCACTGATTAAACCATAATTTGAGCATCATAGCTGCAAACATGATGCTGAGTAGGGATGAAAATATTGTCCTTCAGTTCAGTGAATATGACTGGATGTGCCTACAAAAAAGGGCAACAAGGCTTGTTATGGCAAGCTTACCCACATTTCAATACTAACAAGAAAAGTTCACTGCAGCCTGCATCTAAGATTATTAAAAGGCATGAACTTATTTTCATTGATGACGTGCGCAATGGAGTTCATTTTTTACAGACTCGACTACTGCTGCAGTTTGAAATCTCGCATTTTAGATTCTTGTAGGCATGTGACCGTTGCAGTTACACCGCAGTTGTTAGCTTATTAGACCAACTTATTGTTCTGTGTACGACAGACGACTGGTAACGCGGAATTAAAGCAATGCTTTATATTGATATTTTATTTCTCTACTAAAAATATGCAAGCGATAAACACATTTTCATCTGCCATGCAGTAGCAAAATGCACACATTACGCTTGTAACCCCCAGAGGAAGGCTGATTTAGCTGTTCATATTGTCACAAGCTGTCATGAACCAAGCCTGCCGCGCACACAACCAGATGGAAGAAGGAAGAGAACGGCGTTAGCCAAGCTGCCGCGAGACCGCTCTTCAAAAACCGCGCCTATCAACCAGATTCATCTGGTTCTGCATTAAAACACCTCGTGTGTAACATTTGGTGGAGCTCTGTGGGGTAACTTCCACGACCTACAACGGAGCCACCAGCACAAGAGCTACGCCGAAGCCGTCGCCTCGCCGGACTTTCGCCGTCGAGCTCAGTCATGGCCACAGAGCAAAATACACTCACCAGCAGTGCCTCGGCGAGCCCAGTCCCTATCCAGCACTACCGAGAGCCACGCACGTTTTCGGCGAAGGCAGATGAAGATGTGGATGAGTGGCTAACCCATTACGAAAGGGTAAGCCAATACAATAACTGGAACGCTGCCAGTCAGCTTAGGAACGTTGTTTTCTTCTTGGCCGGCACGGCGTTGGTATGGTATGACAACCACGCGGACATGCGAACTACATGGACACGCTTCGTTGAGGAGATCAAAAAGTGTTTCGGTGACTCGGACACAAAGAGGAAACGTGCGGAACTCACATTAGCCCAGAGAGCTCAGGTACCCGGCGAGACTTGCACTACCTACATCGAAGAAATTTTGAAGCTGTGCCGCACCGTCAACCCTCAAATGACAGAGGAAGATAAAGTGGGGCACGTGGTAAAAGGAATAGCGGAAGAGGTGTACAACTTCCTAATTGGTAAAGAGAACTTGCACACGGTATCAGAACTGATACGACACTGCCGGATGTTCGAGGCGCTGAAGACTCGCCGAATTACACCAAAGTTTGGATGGCTGGCCAATGTAACGACTGTAGCAAGTGTTGACACGAGTCCTCCGCTCCCAGACCTTTCGTCCGCCATCCGCCAGATAGTCCGCGAGGAGCTCCAGTGACATGACGAACAGGCACGTTATGCGGCGCCACGTTGCAGCTCCTCCGTTTTCCGAGACACTCTTTGGGAACCCACTTCGGCCACTTGGAACTACTCGGTGAACGTCGCGGATCTTAACGGCTCCAGAGACGAACCGCATTACATTACGACCGAACCACCACGCAATCATTCGTCCCCTCAACGTTTTGATCCACGCCCACGCAACTTTCGTCCACGAAGACCCGCCGCTACCTACGACTTTCAAGGGGAAGAGCTCCATTACCCTCAACCGATGTCTTCGGCAGAATACTTCAATCCGCATTCTGAAGTTCGCCCTTCGCCAGTGTGTTACTGCTGCGGCATGCCTGGCCATATAGCTAGGTACTGTAGCCGACGCCGAGCATCAAACTACGGATCGTCAACGCCGACTATGCGGTCTAGTGGTCGTACACTGCGCACTCAGTGGCCAGGAGACTCCACTTCAGGAAGCCTCTTTCGAGAGGACCGATGCACCGCACAGGAGACCTACTTTGGAGAAGAAAGAACCCGGAACCGCTACCGCTCCCCTGCCTCCGACCGTACTCTGACGCCACCACCAGCGTTCCGAGCCTCCCGATCACCATCCCCTCGGCCGCGATTCACGTCACCATCGCCTCGGCGCCGTTTCGTGTCGCCCCCGCCGGGAAATTAGCCAGCGCGGCCGATGGAGGTGAGGTCACTGGAAAATGTGTGCTGCCGACTCAACTGCCTCCAACTAGTTTCATGCTAAAGAATAAGGTTTGTGTACTGATTGATGGGGTCTCTACAATGGCTTTAGTCGACACGGGAGCAACTGTCTCGGTCATGAGTGTGGGGTTTAAAGGCCTTCTGGGACGCAAGGTTATGCTTCGTTGGGACAAGTGCACAAGTTTCCGTGGAGTCAGTGGTGAAGCATTATACGCGGTTGGTGTGTGTAACGTGGATGTGTCTTTGAGTGGGAAAGTTTTTAATGCAGAGTTTACTGTTCTTCCTCGCTCCTCGCATCACGTGATTCTGGGAATTGACTTCTTGCAATTGTGTGGTGCGAATGTTGACTGCCGGACGGGAGAACTCAGTGTCGACACCAGTGTTTCACCTGTGCTCTTTGAAGGTGAAGCTTGCCCGGAGAGTGTGTTGTGCGTGTCTGAGGATTCAGTTGTGCCCGCCTTATCCACGATGCGTGTTGCCGTCGCCTGTTCATCTCCGACTCCTATCTCGTTCGATGCTGCAGTGGAACCTGTACATCTGAACTGCCTCAAGAAAAACGTGTTAGTTCCGCACTGCGTGGTCTCAGTGACCAATGGATGCGCGGGGCTGTGGGCGCTAAACTGTTCCACTGAAGCGGCAGTGCTTCCTCAAGGCCTAAAGATTGCCACGTTTCAGGAAGACTCGCCCGTATCGGTGGCAGTACTTGCGGAGCTACCAGATGGAGTAGCAACCAGTGTCTCGCGCCCCGGGAGCTCGAAGATACTTTCCATGATTGATAAGTCACTCAGCGATAACGAACGTCATGTTTTGATGGCCCTGCTTACGAAACATACCTCGGTATTCGACTTTGCGCAGCACGATGGACCGCCATCAATTCCTGCGTCCGGAACTCGTCGCCGCATCAATGCAGGAGCCGCCCAGCCAATCCGACAAAAACCCTATCGTGTATCCCCATCAGAACGCAAGATAATCAAACGATCAGGTCCAAGAAATGCTATGCAAAGGCGTCATTCGAGAATCATCTAGTACTTGGGCAGCCCGTGTGATATTGGTGAAGAAGAAAGACGGTACGCGGCGGTTCTGTGTTGATTACCGTCGCCTAAACGCCGTTACTAAAAAGATGTATATCCGCTCCCACGAATTGACGACGCCATCGACTGTCTCTTTGCGGCATCTTACCTTTCCTCAATCGATTTACGGTCAGGTTACTGGCGAATTCCTATACACACGGACGACCGAGAAAAGATAGCATTTGTAACTCCCGACGGACTATTCGAGTTTAACGTGATGCCTTTCGGTTTGTGTAACGCGCCCGCAACGTTCGAAAGGTTCATGGACACGATATTACGCGGCTTAAAATGGGAAGTTTGCATGTGCTACTTAGACGACGTTGTGATCTTCGGGCGAACGTTTAGTGAGCACAACAAACGTTTGGAGTTGGTCTTGAACTGCTTGGAGAAAACGGGTCTTGTGCTCAATTAAAAAAATTCCGTTTTGGGGAACGAAAAACTCTTGTGCTAGGCCATCTGGTCGCTAAATAAGGCATCCGACCAGATCCACAAAAGACTGCGGCCGTAGAAGCATTTAGAGTACCCAACTCTGCCAAGCAGTTAAGAAGTTTCTTGGGCTTGTGCTCCTATTTTCGCCGATTCATTCCCCGGTTTGCTGACATGGCTCATCCCCTTACACGGCTTCTCCAAAAAGGCGTTCCCTTTGAGTGAACTGCAGATTGCGATTCATCGTTTCGCCAGCTCAAGTTCCTGTTGACATCCCAACCAATTCTTCGCCCCTTTGATCCATCATCACCAAATGAGATTCACACCGATGCCAGCGGCGTAGGCATCGGTGCTGTGCTAGTTCAGCGTGTTGGCGACAGTGAGCACGTGATCTCTTACGCTAGCCGGTCTTTGAGCCGCTCCGAGCGCAACTATACAGTCACCGAACAAGAGTGTCTGGCGGTCATCTTCGCCGTGCAACGGTTTCGTTCGTATCTCTATGGGCACCGCATCGCTGTGATAACAGATCATCGTACGCTATGCTGGCTTGTGAATCTGCGAGATCCCTCAGGATGACTAGCGCGCTGGGCCCTCCGTCTACAGGAATACGATTTCGCTATTTGCTACAAAAGTGGCAGGCGGCATGCTGACGCTGATTGTCTCTCTCGGATGCCACTTTAAACAACTGAATGTGATGCGGACAATTTTGATGACTACATCGCTTTTGTGTCGCCGGAATTTCCGGATATGGGTTCCGGCTTACAACCGCTCTTCGCGGCAGCACAGGAGTCACCTGAAGGCAGTCGCTTTCGCCTACGGGATGGTGGCGCGCTGTATAAGAAGAGCTACTCGACCACCGGTGCACGCTACATTTTAGTTGTCCCCAAGAACCTTCGCCACCAAGTATTACACGCCATGCACGATGACCCAACTTCCGGTCATCTTGGTTCCACACGTACACTCTACCGGGCTCAAGAACGTTTTTACTGGCCTAAGATGCGGAAAGATATCGAACGGTACGTCGCCAGCTGCTCTCAATGCCAGCGCTACAAGCGTCCGCCACAAGCGCCACACGGCCTGCTTCAACCAGTTCCCCCTTCTAGCGTACCTTTTGAGCAAGTTGGTATAGATCTTCTGGGCCCTTTCCCGCGGTCCTCCAAGGGTAATCGTTGGGTTATCGTTTGCGTAGATCACCTTACCCGCTATTGTGAGACCGCCGCATTGCCATCGGCCACAGCTACAGAGGTTTCTACCTTCTTGCTGGCTAACGTTATACTCCGACATGGACCTCCTCGCATAGTAATCAGCGATCGTGGGCGACAGTTTACCGCGGACGTGGTTGAAGAAACCCTTCGTCTGTGTTCATGTATCTTCCGCCATTCTAAGCCCTACCATCCACAAACTAATGGTCTGGTCGAGCGCACAAACAGAACGCTTGCCAAGATGCTGTCCATGTACGTCGATTCAGCACACAAGAATTGGGACAGTTTCTTGCCTTTCATTACCTATGCCTTCAATACCGCGAGACACGAGACCACTGGCTACTCACCATTTTCCCTTCTGTATGCTCGTCCGCCGCGCTACACCCTCAACACCATATTTCCCTACTTCGCTCATGACAACGAATCAATTGATGAGATCCTATGTCGAGCAGAAGAAGCGCGACGCCTCGCTAGGCTACGCACCATAGCATCGCAGGACCGGTCCAAGATACGCTATAACGGGCGTCACCTCCACGTTTACTTTGATCCTGGTGACCTTGTGTGGCTATGGACGCCGTTGCGGAAGCGTGGCTTGTGCCAGAAGTTGCTCGCCCACTACGTCGGCCCTTACGTTATTCTGGAGCGCCTCAGCGAAGTAAACTACCGCATTGCGCGTCTCACGAGCAGTGGACGACGCTCGGCCAAGGCTGAAGTGACACACGTCGCGCGTTTGAGGCGTTACAACCCACGAGATGACTGACTCGCCCGGCGGGAAATATTTTATGCAACTTTTTGTAGTAAAATACATCAACGTAAATTAATAAAGCACGCGTCAATGCAGCCCTCATACCGGCAACACCCGGGAGGCGTCGCTCAAAATCGTCGCTCTCACGGAGTACGACTTGTGGGCGACGAGCGAACGCAACAGCCATCTCCATCGCGTCGCTTGTAGCTGTAGCGCGCAAGATCTCTTATATGGGGTTTATACTTTTTTCAGCATAAAACATGGATTCCTCATGCGTTTTCAGTAAGTTCAAGATAACGCGCCCAATTGACCTCTCGCAGCATGCAGCTAAATGCATGCGGCGAGGTTTCTAACTAGCACTGGTGCTGCACGTAACTTCAGTGGTCGCCGATTCCCCCTGGACGAGACACCGTCAAACGCGCGGCTTATTTATAACAAAAGCATGCTGCCAGCAAAATGACGCCTTCTGTTATGTTATTCCTTATTTGAACAGCGTTCCGTACACAGCAGACTGCCAAACTGAATAAATTCAAGCACACAAAACGCACGCTAATCACACTACGCATAGGCTCGGAATCACGGGCTGGTGAACAAACCATTTTAAGCGTCCTCTCACCTGGCGTCTTATTGAACATACCATAGTTCTCGCAGCGTTTGCGATTTTCAAAGCTCTTAAGGATAACGGCAAAGTGATAAAATCACATGCAGTTATCGCGACACCTGGATTTTTTTATTGACATCGAGAGACACAACGCGTATGCCTAGTCCGTTGTCAATCGCGTCGGCTAAGCGCAGCTACGACTTCCTGGCGATAGCATGTCATATACGGAGAATGTGCACCTAAGTTAGAATTCACTTACCGTGGAGGATTTGTTGTTATATTCCAGGAATGACGAACAACTGTCGTGTTTTCGGGGTGACGGGAGATGGCTGACACACGATCTCCCTTGGATGGCCTTCGCTGCTGCTCGCTGGACGGATCACCTTTCTCCGCTGCTGTGTTGTTCCGCGACCTTGAGCGCGCGCGCGCGGTGGAGCAACTCCGAGTGAAAAAGTAGAGCGCTCGCTACGCGTTCCTTTGAACTGCGGCGGCCTGTTCTCTTAGAAGAAAAACGATGTGTTCTTTGCTCAGCGTACATGAGTGATACATTGCCATGTTCGGGGCCAGCCACCTACAGTTGAAGCAGAATATTACGCTACGTTTTGTTCTCTATTGCCGCGAGAGTAGAACGGGCATTCTACTCTCTCTCTGAAGGGGAGAGTGAAAAGCACATTTCACTCTCTCCTTGGTGAGAGAGTGAACAATGCATTTCAGTCTACTCGACATTTTGCGAGAGTAAAACGACGCCTTGAAGAGTAAATCCGCCGCTTCACTCCTGCGATACCCTTCCTAGTTTTTACAGTGTACACGGAGGGCCTGCTGGTTGGGTATGTGTAATAAGGAAGGGTTTTTGCCGACACCGGACGTGGGGTGCCAACGCCAAGTTTCCTGCGATACCGGACGCTTAATGCGCGTTAATCGAGCTACTGCGAAGCGTCGCGTCGTTCACAGCAACGAAAGGTGCCCTTGCGTATTGTCAGAATGCCGGCCGAGGAGCTTCTGCGAGCCAAGACAACCTCGTGTTCGAGACTTAGGAACACCTTGATGCGCCTGAAAGCTGGGAGCGCCAATGCGCGGCGCTGGGGGAACAGGGTGCCTAAAACCCAACTACACGCGCTTAATCGTGCGCGCCTGGCTACGCCTCACGCGTCTGCGAGGCAATGTGCGCCTCTCCTGCGCGCCAAGAGAGGGGAGACGCTCTGGAATCGGGCGCGTCAAGGGGGTCTTGATCTTGGGCGTCATTTTGAGCGTACTCGGCGGAAGTGGAAGCATGTACACCGACGCCACGTGGGCCGCATGTACAATTCCGGCGGTTCGGAAAGGTTGTTGAATTTCAGAATCATACGGAGATGCCGGTAGTAGTTGCTGGTTTGCGGTCGCTAGAGCACAGAGGCTATGGAGGTGATCAACAATGAAGCGCTGATCACCTGCGTTAAGGCTCAACATGCGCTTTGGTGGCAGGCGAAACAGAAGCGCTACAAGGGCAAGCACATGAAGAGGTGCTCGTGTTTCGTCATGCCCAACGCTGCCTAGCACGCGAGTGCTCGGAATTTTATACGGCCGTCATACCGGAGCAGCTTCAATCGCTGTCGAGCCCGATCGGGATAAGATTTTGTGATCACGATTGCCTGTACTGCGCAATCTGCGTAGAACCGCTCGTGATCGAGAAATTTGATGGCGCTCGATCGCAGTCGAAAGCCTGTGTGGTACCGGTATAAGCTGCCTCTCTGATCAGCCGACTCGCAGATGTCGAAAACGCCTTTCATCAGTGCAGATGACGTTATCACAGCACTACAGTAGTGGTGGAATTTCTTGGAAAATAAATTTATGCCTCTTGGAAGACGCTTCAGAAAGAAGAGAGCGGCGCCGTGCCAGACGGCGTTCAGGATGACGTTCTGTGGCTGTTTCTCGACAAAATGATGTTCCTGCGCTACAGAGTAGAGTGTAGACCATAAGTGAATTTGAAGTTTCAAGTTTAGCCTGCGTGTTAACAAATGAAACACAGGACTCTAGTGCTTTCCCTTTACCACGTCGACCGGCGATGCCGTATGCTTGTATTATAGCTAGCAATGCGACACATTTATGGGGATCGACTCGAAATTGTGCTTAGACAAGTAAATTGACGCGCAGTATTCAGTATATTAGGCTTTGTATAATTAGCGATAAAAGATTTGTGCGGCATCGCTGCTCCGATTATCGCATATCTTGTTCAATATAATCCGGAAAGGGGACATATAAGCAATAGAAGGATAGCTTTCTATATTTATTTATTTACGTACCCACAAAGCCAGTTTGGCTTTCCAGTGGGGAGCAGAGAAAGCAGAAATACAGGTACGAAATAACAAGTAAAATGGCACATAAAAACCTCAAATAATAAAAATCATAAGACAGAAGTACAGAGAATATCACATTCAAACTAGCAGCATGGATAAAAAGAAGACTTGCATGATGCACACAAAACACATAATATGCACGTAGTTTCCTTTCATTCTGCGCACTATTCCTATACAAGACAGCATGCAAGTCAATGGGCAGTAGTTTGCCGAGTATTGAATGTTGTTATATTCATGTGTCTTGGGCACTGCAATGAACAGCTTTAATTTTGCATTTTCTTGCTTGTGAGGAGTGTGCAAATGTGTGCTTCATCACAGACCCTGAAATTTTACCTAACTTGCTCAAGGATTCATTCAGTGCCCTCATGCTGTAGGAATAAATACACCATAGTACCAACAACATTATCAGCTGTGTAATTGATAGTGCTTGTTTTTGTGTCTGCTCAGCAGTGTCCTTACCTAATGATCTGCTTCCGGTTAATCTGCAGATACGAAGCGCTGTGGTTATTGGTTTAAGCGAAGCTTTGACTATGTTTATGCGACCGTAGGAACTTTAACAGTGATTCAGTGGTACTGTCGTTCCATACTTTCTGCTGCAACAGATTTATGATATGTTATTGCTGAATATACTCCAGATATTATTATTTTACAGGAAACTTGGCATTTTGCTGGTCAGACTTTTCATCTCAAAAATGTTCGATGTTTTCGATTGGATCGCCTATCCCGAGGCGATGATTTAGTTGTGTTTGTCTCATCAAAAATCTGTCATAGAGTAACTATAACATACCAGATAATGTCCCCAGACTATGAAATCTTAGCACTGGATAAAATACGCCCTGGTTGCAGACCTTTTTCTATAATTAACACGTACTTCCCCGCTGGAGTGCAAGATGCCCGCTATCTGGATGCCTCTATTGCACGCAGTCAGAAGAACATTATACTGGTGGGAGATTTTAATTCTCAGCATGTATCGTGGGGTTTCCGAACGGACACTTGTGGCAAACGCTTGTGGGATTGGGTCTTAATGAATCAGTTCTCTTGCTTAAATTCGAGAGCACATGCTTTCGTTTGGGGTCAGTCGCGATCTGCCCTAGATCTTACGTTTGCTACCTCGAGCATGTCTGTCACCTCCTGGAAGACTGTAGACTCCGGAACTAACAGTGATCACCTCCCTATAATTTTTGAACTGCTTACCCCGTTAACTAGTTTAGATAGTAATGTGCGCACTTTCGTTATTTATGCAAGATTTAAAAATGTATTAAAATTAGCTTTACACGCTCAGGAGGGCATGGAGAGGGATATTAAAGCAATGAATCTATGTTCCATTCTAAAACAATCATAAAAGGAAGCTCAGTTTGTTGTGCAGTCTACTAAGGGTGGATCGTATTGTCCTTGTTGGAATTCTGACTGCTAGCGAGATTTTAGACGTAGAAAAACAGCGTGGAAGAAACATTTATTCAACCAAAGTCATCCTAATTGGGCTGGTTATACACATATAGCTAATACATCTAAACGAACAGTCTCAAAAGCTAAGGAGGATTATGATTCAAAGTACTGCATATACCTTTCGAAGTCTTGCAATAAAAAGGCCCTGTTTAACATTTTACAATTTCGTAAAGTTATACCACCGCCTGTGAATGTCGATTCTGTCGTTCTACCAACAACAGAAGTATCGGAATCACTTAAAAAATTGCTCACAGACTTGCGGGACGTTTCCAACATAAATTGCCTCTAGGCCTAAAGAAACCTTCCTTGGCACACGACTTTGAAACAGTAACAGCGACAGAGATTTAAAGCATTATTAGTTCGTTGCCAGCGTCAGCCCCCGGTCCAGATGGAATTACAACAGGAATGCTAAAACTTTTACTTGATTATGCGCCTGAGGACCTCCTAAACGTAATTTCTCTCCCAAAAATGCGTGGGTTCCAAGAGTGTGGAGAGTAGCTAAAATTATTCCACTATTAAAGAAAAAAAATCAGCTGGACTTGACTCAGACAACTTAAGACCAATTTCTCTTACTTCCAATGTCGTCAAATTAATAGAAAGAGTTCTTCAGGGCAGTATAACAAATTTTATGCAGGATGATACTCTTCTCAGTCCTTGACAGATTGGATTTCGTCCCGGCCGCTCCATATGATGCGCCCGTGTAGATTTACAGAGCCGCGCTAAACTTGCTCGCCGCAAACGAGAGTACGCAGCTTTGGTGACGCGAGATGTATCAAAAACATGCGACTCTGTAGAACATTGTATTCCATTCGATAAAGTTCAATCTACGAATTTCCCAAAATATATAACCGCTTGGATCTACAAATTTATGAGAGATAGAGAGTTTTTTTCTTTCCAACACGGTATTTCGACGTCCAAACACGTGTTGTACCACAGGGTTCCGTTCTTTCCCCTATATTATTTAACATTTTTCTGAGCACAATTCCTTTGTGTCCGGAAGTACATGCTTATGTTTACGGGGACGATATCGCATTTTTTACGTCCGCAAATAATATGCACTCATTACAACCGTCGCTGCATAATTACATAGGAATGCTGGAGACATGGCTAGAGGGGTTATGCACGTCGTTAAATATTAGCAAAAGTGCGATATTAGTATTCCCATTAACTGCACAGGTGCAAATTACTTTATAATACCGACAGGAAATCATTCCTCAAGTTGACGAAGTCATGTGCCTTGGTGTCATTTACGATGGCAAAACCACCTGGCTTAGTTTCATTGAACATATTAAAACAAATGCAGAACGAGCCGTAGCTATGCTACACCGGCTCAGCCACCTTCGCTCTGGACGACGCAGGGATACCTTGCTGATGATCTATATATTGTATGTTCGGCCCATATTAGAATTCGGCTGCGTGATATTTTCCTGTGGCCCCGCCTACAAGATAAACCTCCCATACATTTAGAAAGAGAAGCTCCACGGTCATGCCTTGGGCTACCTAGATTTGTTGCCAACGCTGTTTTATATCAGGAAGTTCATATACCCACCCTAGATTGCAGATTCCGCATACTTACGGTTCCGACATTATAAAAATGTATGACTATTTAAACAGACGTACGCAATATGCTTTTATCACTGAACCTGCTGAGTTTTTCCAAGTATCGTGGTCGAGATTCCGCAGTCCTCAGATAGTATTCGTACAAGCACAGTTACAAAAATTGGATCTGTCCATACGACAAGTTTATCATTCAAATGATGCCTTTACAGACCTCAAAATTGAGTTCGAGGAGATATTTCCTAATCATGCTATACTATTACCAAGGCGAGATTTAATTATTACCTTACACGGCCAACTACACCAGCTAACCACTGACAATGTAATAGCTACTGACGCTTCTGTTTGCAATGAGAAGGCAGGAGTGGGGATCTTCTCTGAATCTCTTCAATGGTCCTTCTCCCTTCGCCTTCCCGACTTCATAGCTTTATTTCAGGCAGAATTATTAGCGTTTATATTAGCATTACGAAAACTCCCCCCAGAGGACCCATTAGCTGGTATCCTGACCGACTCGCTATCTGTATGCAGAGAACTAACTACATCTTTAGATTCAGCAGTTCAAAGAACATTTCGTTCGACGGTACCTCCGTACTTACGAAAAGTATGTTTGCTTGCGGTACCGGTAGATCATGGGTTGCACTTGAATGAAATGGCTGATTCACTCGCACGAGCATCCCTGAACGGCCCTATGATATCTGTTTTGCCGACGTCACCTTATGTCACCGCGGCTAGGTGCAGAAATTTTGCTATATCTCAATATTCTGCAATATCCATGCTAACACCGTGTTCTGCATTCCACCATCTTGGCTTCCTATGGAATTTTAATTGGTGTCCATCAAGGAAATTGGAAGTATCTTTTACAAAATTGAGGTGTCATATACCTCCTCTAAATTTTTACTTACGCAGGTCTGGTCTCGCTATGTCCACTCTGTGTTCTTTTTGCAGTGCACGTGAAACTATCGACCATCATTCTCCCTCATGCCGCCGCTTTCTAAGACAAAGAAAACTATTAGAATACTCCAAACTTGGCCTATCGGTAACCTCGCCAAGCATTCTTTCCTTTGGGGCGACTCCACTGGGATCCAGCCACAGGGATGCTTTTCTTGAAGTTTACAATTTTATTAGAGAGAGACAAAAAGAGTACCTTGCTGATTTTCTACAATTATCCATAGTTTTTATGGTTTCATTTCTTTACGTTAACTTATTTTATCAAAATCGGAAGTCTAAAATACAGTTCTATCGTGCCAAGCTCCGCTATTCAAATCTGGTTTCTCTATACTTCTAACTTTACAGAAAACCGCCTGCTTCTTGGCCAATCCCCCATAGTGGGTATGTGCCACTGTTGAGGACACAAGACAAGACAAAATATAGACAGAGTTGCAGAGGTTTGATGAGCATACCGTGTGCAGCACCAACAACGCTTACGTTGCTGGTGCTGCAGACGGTGGACAGCAGCTGGACAAGGAGTGCCCAGTTATCTTAACAAGAAAATGACTCGAGAGCCTTGGTCATATTGCCTTTCTAAATTGCCTTGGTCATATTGCAACAGCGGGTCATCAGACTCCGCTACCGCTTCCCCACACATGAAGAACGCCACCGGCAGATTGCGCACAGCTGCTAGAATGCGGAAGGCATTCCTGCTACCCAATAATGAAGCTATCCTACTAGTGATGCCCAAAATCTACCTGCCTCTTTCCGCGACGACACCAACGTGCCGAACGCTTTTACACAAGCAGCGAAAAGTAAGCAGAATGGAAAGAAAATGCGCGTAGGGAAATTAAACAAAGCAATTATGCAGAAGCCTTCCCTCATAATTATCTATGTGATGCGAAGTGTGATGATCGTAGGATGAGGGCGCAGGCCGTAATGTTGAGGATTATATGACGGCGTTGGTGTGAACACAATGGAGTGACAATAACGTAACGGGAATGATCCGCTGATGTCCATAGGATGACGATGGCGGAATGACCACGATGGTATGAGGAAGGGAATTACGCAGCTGACATGAAGACTGCATAAGGACAATAGGATGACGACGCTAAAATTATTACAATTCATTCAAACCCCTTATAACTGAGTGTTCCATACCTAAAAATCCCTTTTATGCAGGTATTTTGTTTTAAACATCGCGCAGCTTCCCGCTTACAATAGAACCAGGCTAAGTACGTTTACCAAAACAAAAAAATAAATTGACAAGTGACTTCGGGAAACTATTTGCTAGTTTTTCTGTGCAAACAGTTTTGCAGAATGTGCTACTGCAGCCAACCTTATTTTACGGAAGTTGAAAATATTTCCCACCGTGAAGCTAAATGAGTTACATTAAATAAAAAAATCGAAGACGCTTAAGCTTCACCTTTAAAGTGGAACGCAATAGTATTCAGGTATCCCTGACTGCTTCTCAAGTCTCCCGGCAACTGCAGCTTATGGAACCGTAATTTTTACCGAAAAACCCTGGCGGCGAACGCTACGTACGAAGGCCAGCTTTTTGGTAGAGACATCGTCCATTGCGTGGGCTGCAATGCTGCGAAGGGGAGCGCCATCTGGAGGTGTTGGAAGCAGCCGGGAGCGCTGCTCCGTGGCCTCCAAGTTGCACACGTGCTTTTGCGCGTAATCTCGGATGCCGTGGCCTGTCTATCCATGGTAGAAAAAGTGGAAACTGGGTTAGTTTCTCCGTTTGCGCATGACAGAATTATGTTTTCTGGGATGTTTAATGTACAATCCAACGCTCTCTCAGCGGTCGGTTGGGAGTAAGTCGTACTTGGCAATTTTTAAGACATATTTTACATTGATCAACTGAATGACTTCAGGAGCTTCCTTGCGCTACACGGAGGGCCTGCTGGTTGCGTATGCGTAATAAGGAATGGTTTTTGCCGGCGCTGGGCGTGGGGTGCCGACGCCAGGTTTCCTTCGATGCCGGACACTTAAAGCGCGTTAATCAAGTTACTGCGAAGCGTCGCGTCGTTCACAGCAATGAAAGGTGCCCCTGCGTGTTGTCAGAACGCCGGCCGAGAAGCTTCTGCGAGCCAAGACCTCCTCGTGTTCGAGGCTTAGGAACAACTTGATGTGCCTCAAAGCTGGGAGCGCCAATGCGCGGCGCTGGGGGAACAGGGGGCTTAAGGGCCAACCACACGCGCTTAATCGTGCGCGCCTAGCTACGCGTCACGCGTCTGCGAGTCCATGCGCGCCTCTCCTATGCGTCTATAGAGGGGAGACGCGCAGGGATCAAGCGCGTGGGTCTTGATCTTGGGCGTCCTTTTGAGCGTACGCGATGGAAGTAGAAGCTTGTACACCGACGCCACGTGGGCCGCATGTACACATCCGTCGGTTCGGAAAGGTTGTTGAATTTCAGAATCGTACGGAGACGGCAGGAGTAGCTGCTGGTTTTCTGTCGCTAGAGCACAGAGGCTATGGAGGCGATCAACAACGAAGCGCTGATCACCTGCGTTATGGCTCAACCTGCGCTTTGGTGGCAGGCGAAAGAGAAGCGCTACAAGAGCAAGCACATGAAGAGGTGCTCGTGGTTCGTCATGCCAAACGCTACCTAGCAGGTGAGTGCTCGGAATTTTATACGGCCGTCATACCGGAGCAGCTTCAATCGTTGTCGAGCCCCATCGGGATAAGATTTTGTGATCACGATTGTCTGTACTGCGCAATCTGCGTAGAACCGCTCGTGATCGAGAAATTTTATGGCTCTCGATCGCGATCGAAAGCCTGTGTGGTACCGGTATAAGCTGCCTCTCTGATCAGCCGACTCGCAGATGTCGAAAACGCCTTTCATCAGTGCAGAGGACGTTATTACAGCACAGGAGTAGTGGTGGAATTTCTTGGCAAATAAATTTAGGCCTCTTGGAAGACGCTTCAGAAAGAAGAGAGCGGCGCCGTGCCAGACGGCGTTCAGGATGACGTTCTGTGGCTGTTTCTCGACAAAATGATGTTCCTGCGCTACAGAGTAGAGTGTAGACCATAAGTGAATTTGAAGTTTCAAGTTTAGCCTGCGTGTTAACAAATGAAACACAGGACTCTAGTGCTTTCCCTTTACCACGTCGACCGGCGATGCCGTATGCTTGTATTATAGCTAGCAATGCGACACATTTATGGGGATCGACTCGAAATTGTGCTTAGACAAGTAAATTGACGCGCAGTATTCAGTATATTAGGCTTTGTATAATTAGCGATAAAAGATTTGTGCGGCATCGCTGCTCCGATTATCGCATATCTTGTTCAATATAATCCGGTAAGAGGACATATAAGCCATAGAAGGATAGCTTTCTATACTTATTTATTTAGGTACCCACAAAGCCAGTTTGGCTTTCCAGTGGGGAGCAGAGAAAGCAGAAATGCCGGTACAAAATAACAAGTAAAATGGCACATAAACACCTTACATAATAAAAAGCATAAGACAGAAGTACAGAGAATATCACAATCAAACTAGCAGCATGGATAAAAAGAAGACTTGCGTGCTGCACACAAAACACATAATATGCACGTAGTTTCCTTTCATTCTGCGCACTATTCCTATACAAGACAGCATGCAAGTCAATGGGCAGTAGTTTGCCGAGTATTGAATGCTGTTATATTCATGTGTCTTGGGCACTGCAATGAACAGCTTTAATTTGGCATTTTCTTGCTTGTGAGGAGTGTGCAAATGTGTGCTTCATCACAGACCCTCAAATTTTGCCTAGCTTGCTCAAGGATTCATTCAGTGCCCTCATGCTGTAGGAATAAATCCACCATAGTATCAACGACATTATCAGCTGTGTAATTGATAGTGCTTGTTTTTGTGCCTGCTCAGCAGTGTCCTTACCTAATGATCTGCTTGCGGTTAATCTGCAGGTACCAAGCGCTATGTTTACTGGTTTAAGCGAAGCTTTGACGAAGTTTGTGGAGAAGTCTGTTCCTGCTGAGCAAAATTTCCAAGGAAAGGCTAGACGATCTAATAAGACACATTTTCACTGTGCCTAATGTGATTAGTGGTATTTTACATGCGAAAACCACGATCTAGTTCCACTATTATATTCGGTATTTCCACTATGTATACTACTGGTCATTCGTGCAAGACAGTAGCCAGTAGTCAGCTGGAATGACAATGGTACAACGGCTACATTAATATCAGTACGAGGCATTCAGTAAGAGCTATTCGGCAAGACAGCAGCAGAAACGGTGGGAAAGTCCAAAGAAGAGGCAAAGAAAGCTTAGCTTTAAGAAACCTTCTGGAAAGGTTTGCGCGCTAAAATCAGCTTCACTGGGTAAACGCCCTTTACAAGGCAGATGGCGAGAAGAAAAAAATGATTTTACATAACTTCCTAAATACGAACAGCAAATACACTGACAGCTACGTACACAACTTTACAGTGTGTTTAGACCTACATTCAATTAGGAACAGTTTAGAATGAGATGAAGTTTAAAAACAAATGCAAGGAAAACAAAGTGACAAGCCAAGAACTTTTCAAGTGCAAAAAGTGTAGCAGGAAAGAGCCTTATGTTTACGCAAGACATAACAATACTACTACTCTATGTTTAGAAAGTAGAAACATAGGTATTTCCTCATAAAATTTATGAAGCGGTTGTACTGATTAAATGTAGTGTAATGCTCGCTGCTAATTATTTTGAAACTGAAACATTTCAGATATCCTGCACTGTTTCAAGTACCATATATCGCTAGGCTTTAGGCATGGAGATCTCATAACAACTGCCTAAATGCTTCAGAGCATAAAAAGAAAAAAGAATACAAAAGCTACACTTCAGCGCATGCAGAAAATGTTCATCCTGGTTGGTTGGCCATTGCTGCTGTAGAGATGGTGAACATATTTTAGCAACACACCTATGAGAGAGAGAAACAAGCACTGACTTGAAACTAAAGGTTTGTTGTTACAAGACAGGTGTTCATCGCTTTCATCTCTCCTTACTCATTCAACCTATCTTGCAGCAATGAACCTTTTTGAGTTCGCCAGCTCTGCCTGTGGAGTTTGTGCATGCACCTCCGGGTGTCTGTACATGCCTGTAAAGAAAAAGAAATGTAATGGACCTTCAGCCAATCCTCATCGGAAATTCTGCTTATAAGCGGCAAGTTGTAAAGCATTGTCTCGTGGCGTTCTAGCACCGCAAGAATTTTTCAAATTGTTGTATTATTAGAAGAGAGAGCAGAAAGTGAAAAGTCTTACCACCACCTAGACAGGAGGTAAGGTTCACTGCCAATATAGACAACCACAAGCAGCATTTTTGTTCTTTTTTTTCTGTTGCATGGCTCGCTTCTAGAGTTGGTTTAGAATGTTCTGCACTGGATGTTTGTGCAATGTCTTTGTACGTAATCAGTGACATTGAAGGCAATGCGAAAATGAGGCTTTTGTAGATATGGCCTGACAGGAAGCAGGGCTGCCTGACGGTAGCTGTAGAGAGCATGTGAGCTTTAAAAAATTCTTAAGCTTAAAAAAATTTAAGAAATTTCTGCTGCTTTCGTGCTCTGCAGAATTTAGATTTTTTCCAGACAAGATTGTTACAATAAAACTTACACACCATTGCAGAGCCTAGCCGTCTCAATACCCACACGGTAAGCAAAAGCTACGTCTTTTTTCTCTTGCCCTGAGGCCAAGTAGCTGGAATGCAAGATGGAAAAAAAATAGTACCCATGTCTCAATTGTTGTTTGTACATTAATTACGATGACGAGACTTTTCTTGACAATGATTTCCATGACTGTGGGGGCACTTCTTGGGTGACATATGATCAAAATTCTTTTGTCCAGGTTAGCTACCACCATTATTTAATGCTACATGTGCAAGCATTCCTGAGTGCATGTTTTACAAGTTTCGCAAGGGCAAAAGCGCTGAGGTAGCTTTTGCGTGATGCCACTCAATGGCAACACGTTTTGATTAATTCAGCCAGAACTAATACACTTGCATTGAGCTAAATACAAACCTTCGGCCTCGGTGATTATTTGAAATTTTTTTCAGGAATCTTTCTTCGCGCGCATTGTCAGTAGCTTCACCAGTATTTCTATTGTTTTGTATGAGTGTTTTGTGTCCCATCCTTTATGTTTTATGAGTTAATAAATATTTCGTTGTGTATAGTGAACTAAATTATGTATAAGTATTTTTATGCATGCTCATTGTCAGTTGCTTTGTTCTTTCTTTTGTTTTGCTTCAATGTTTTGTGACCCCTCCCCACTTTGGTTGCCAAAAGGCGGCGGCAGTATTATGTAAATAAATAAAATAGAATAAAATAAATGATACAATAATTGACAAAGAAACATTGTTATTCTGTATTCCTCCTATTGCACATTATTACTGTAGGGGCAACTATCCTTTACAAGCCTCAAGGCTCCAGAGGTTTCTCGAATGTGGTGTTGCCGTGTGAGGTCCTCTGCGACAAAGCTCAATAGCTAGTCAAAGAGCTGCGGCGTCATGCGAAAGAACTTGTATTAAAATCCGTGGTCATCCTGACGCATCCGTTGCATCTGTAAAAAATGGTGCATTATTATTTGACAGAATGCCCGTACCCTACCCACAAACACGCGCAGATATCAGGAGCTGTACACTTTTCACTGACACGCACGCATAGCCACTAGCCATGATTAACTTTACCCCCTGCTTTGTTTACATGCTTGAATACAAACATTGTGTCGGTAGAACAGGAGAGCCACTGAACGATATATTAAAAAAAACCGTGCGGCCACTGCCAAGAAACTCCCAAAAGCAGTCGCACAGCATTTTAACTTGCCCGGTAACAATTTAATTACATCACACTTCTGAGAGACAGAAAATATGGGAACTCTTATCTCGCCCACAAGCTTGATAAATGAAAACCAACCCTAATAAGAAGGTGTTCTTGAATCCATGTATTATACTAATGGGACAAACATAACTTCCACTCCTTAACTTTTTGTAGGGGTGTGCTAATACCCAATACTAGATTTAGTATCGAATGTCGAAACAAATGAAGACAAAATAAGCTAGATATCGAATGAAATATCCAATATAGCAGAAAATTTATTACAAAATCTAATTCTAACACATCTTGTGCAAGAGGGTGCGACGCAATCTCTGTATAAACACTATAGTCTACTCTTAATAATATAGGGAGCTCCAAATTAATATTCCAGCAGTGGTTACACCTCCGTTCAAGTATATGAAAGTCTGGAAAATACTTCTTTTATTATCAGATTGTCTGTTGAATAGAATAAAGTTCTTCGTCCCCTCTCAAAGTTAAGAATTAGTGACGGTATGTTGTACTGCGTACACAGTTTAGACAGACGGCTGTTGAAAGGGCGTGAAGTATCGTCACCGCGTATCCAATATACGTTCTGCGGGACTCCGGCAGCTAATCAGCCCGATCTTCGCCTATGCTTTCGCGCTTTCCTAAGTACTCCCTGCTCTCGTCGTTCCCTCTGTTGGTACACGTCAGGTTATCGTTTTAATTGGCGCTGTCAAACTGGACGGACCTTGTACCGACGACGCGATGCCGTTATTTAAATTGTGGCGTTCGCGCGCTAGGATTACTATTTTAACCCTTTCACGTATGTCTCGTATAAGCGCGCACTTAAAAACGCTGATAAGTAATTTCTGTCCCGACGAAGATAAGTCCCCATGTCCAAACACTGGCTCCTAGTTCTACGACTGTAGATCAGTGAAAGGAAACAAGTTTCTCGCAGCCGTAAAGTCTTTCTTCTTTACGCCGTTGAAAGACGGGCCGGACCCACCAACGTCGCTGCAGACGCTTTCTGCGCTCCCGCCGTTTTTGCAAGAGCAGCAGCAGCAAAAGCTTCCTTCTCATGTGGTACATTGCGGGGAGAGAACGCTGAAGCCGGCGAAGCAAACAACTAAGCAGAAGCTCAATCGCAGTGTCGTGGGAGGTCGCGCGCAGTTGTCAACTGCAGTCGTGGGCAAGCAAGAGCTATCGCGCGTGATGTTGATCGTTGATGTAGCTTTGCTTGCCATAAGGACCTGTGGATACAAACGGTGCGCATTTCTCAACTTAGATACAATATGCTAGCTCGAACATTGATAAATTAAATAGAAAAGGCTAGATATAATGAAAGTAAGGATAAACTTTTCTAAAGCTCAAAGACGAACGTTTCCGCCATCGCTGGTCCGCTGGTCTGTCACCCCTGTGCTACGCGCAGTGAAGCGCGCACGGGTGCGCGTATGGTGCGGCTGGCCACGCTTCCCTTCGTCATCCACGTACGCACTCAGTGACGCGTACCATTACGTGTACGAGTAGCGAGACGCGTATCCCATGCCACATGCCGTTGGGTCTTTACAGTTATTGTTTATGCCTTCCACAGGGAGCCAGTGTTGGGCTTATCTGCGTGCCGCTACGTTGCAATTGTCCAAGCGCTGTCACGAACTCTAAATTGCTGCAGAGAAGCCACCCTAACATTGGCAACATCGCAATGCCCATTGAGCACCGACAACCTCCTTCGATCCGAATCCGCGATTGGTACTGGCTCTCCGCTGTCAGCAAGAAAGAAACTGCGAAATCCGTCAACACTGTCTCATGTCAAGCTCAAGAGGAAGCTTTAGCTCAGGCCCAACTCCGACGCTGCCTATTCAAATACATATAAAACGCAAAAACGTTTTTCTGAGATAACCCCTGGATAGATTTTAATGAAATCGGCTGCATTAAGAGAAAAAGTCAAATTCTAGCGACTGTTGTAAGCGGAATTTGGATTTAAGTCCTGAATTTTGTTACAGGAATTTTGAAAACTTGAAAGTTTGAAAGACAAAATAAAAGCCCGAAGTTTACAAATTCATAGTTCTGCATCAAGAACAGATATCGCGGTTGTGTAAACAGCATCCATTAGACCTTTGAAAGCGGATACATTCGGTATGTCATTTTATATCTTACGTGAATTTATTACGTTGTGTACAACGGTTCTGCAAAGGCTGCATTTACATATAGCTAATTTTTGTGAGATTAATGTGTAACATACCAGTTTTGTCCGCTTTAGATGTACTATTAGCTGGAATTTACAGAATTGTAATATAATTTTTCCTTGCTGAGTTACAGAGTTGTAAACTTCATAGTTTTGTTTTTTAAAAATCTTTAATTTTTGCCCACCTGAAATAAAAAATTGAGGTACTAAATTAAAAGTCGAAACCAACAGTCACTAGATTTTAAGTTTGCCGTTTAAATGCAACAAACCTCATTAGATTTCGTACATTGGTTGCCGTGAAAAACGAATTCTACTGTTACATGTATTTAGATAGGAGCACCCGAGCTAATGCTTCCTCTTAAGTCACATAATTTGGTAAGTTTTGTCGTAATTACTGATCTCGCCTCTTTGTTTTCAGACACGGAGAGGCCCCCACGCCTCAACATTGGTTTACTTTATAGTTAGGAGAGGCGCCGCAGCACTAGCATTGGTGATGCGTTGACGATGCGAAAGCTATAAAAGCCTATTGTTGTCTGTATCTTTAACGTACTACCCCACTCTAGCATGGTGCGTGATGACGGTAGCGAGGAAACGCGAAGCAGACCCAAAATAGACGTCAAGCAGACGCTGTGGCGCAGGTGAACATCTGTAACGGCATTCGCCCGTCCTACTTGACCAGGAGGCTGCTAGGTAACTGCAGGGAAAACATGCAGGTAAATCGAAGCCCTGCTTTCATATGCATGTAAACACAGTTTATGGTTACGGCGTCAAAGCATTTTTATGGCAATCCACCAGCCGTCGACCACGTAGCATAAATGGAATGCTACCATGGGAAGCAGAGGCTCAGCGTGGTTGACCACATCTAGAGGGGCATTCGGCCTTCCTATTGGCTAAGAAATCGTCTAGCTTCCACAGTGCTGCAACCAGTTTGTGAGAGGGATCCACTCTGTAACACCTTTCAGGTTTTCACACTATAATAAATTAAATAGTCTCTGGGCAAGGAGAGGTGACTTCACTGTACGAAATTGGATTGCAAGATGGTGGAGCTATGCCCAACTCTGGTTGCCTGCGGGAGCCATATACAATAACTCTCAGAAGCCTGAGGCTAAGCGACAACGCCTTTAAAATCCAGTAGTTCAAGAGCGCGACCCGACCGCATTTCGTACGCGCCACGAGCAAGCCGCAGTGCAGGAACTCGAGGTCGACGCAAGACGACCACGCCAAGAAGACCCCGTGGTTCCTGCGCATGGTGCTCGCGGTCATCTAACTACTTCTGTTCATATGTGTCTGCGCACGTGAAGTCATGCGCGCTTACATAGCCATCTTATGCTTCTTGCAGTTCATACTGACACTCTGGCTACAAGCCTTATTCGGCGTAATATTTTAACATGTGGCTTTCACATTTATTTTTTTCGATCTTGGGTTGAAATTGTGACATTTTATGTGAATTACTGCACCAAATTATCCAATTTCCGGGTTCACACAGAACTTCTAGCGCGGGAGCCCGATATCGTAACCATTGCGCCACCAACGCTTCTCCCTCATAACGGCGTGCCTGATACTCGGATCTTAGTTTTCATGTTTAAATTCGTGGAAATATTTTAAAACTATTTAGTACACCATCATATATAAGAATCACGGCCTATCCGGAATAGAGCGTAGTAAATAAATTTGAGTACGAATCTCCTCCGACTCCCCTCACGCGAAGTGTCACGGGTAGTGATTCTGCCTCTGCGTCATCCTCAAATCGGCCCGGAAGACTGTCTTTCATCGAACTCTTATGGACGTTCCATCGCTTTCCATATTTCCTTCCTGTGAAGCTATCTGTTTGAGTCACATTTAGTACCATGTACCGACTAGCCGAACAGTAAGTCATGGTAAGATACCAGGGAACTCCACGCCATCATGCGTTCCCTGGGTAGAAAGCGCGACTGTACCAACTGCATGATTCTAGAGTCTAGTAAACATGACGACACGACTGTGGTTGCACATTCTCGTGCAGCAGGATCCTTGACTGCATGCTGAGGTGCTCGAGGCCCTGCATGGAGTTCTTTACAGTCACGCGTCTCATCCTTTCCTCGCATAACCAAGCGTGAGACTCGGCGTTCTCTAATAAAACTAAATTGGGGCGATTCAATACTGCCGCAGTAATTGCTCTGCTCAAACACGTCAGCAACATTCGTACTGCAAGAAGCACACGGAACTAAACCGATAATTACCGGCTACAGCACGTAGCTCCATCCTACCATCCATCCATGCGGAACAGCGGCCGGTCAGCCTTTTTCATATGAGAGGCACATGCGAACATCTCCATGCGCCTCAACGTGCCTCACACAACTGTGGATGCTGGGGGCTATTGCAACTCATCGCAGCATTTCGCGGTGGTGGCGCGTGTTCTTTTGCCAAAGCGCGTGTTGTGACCGTTTCTGTAGATGCACGTTCATTGGCTTGTGTAGGACGTCGATGACATCATGAAAGCAACTTTTGTTTTTTCATAGACCATCGGAAACCTTATCTCAGCGCCCAGTTCCTTGTCTGCGGTAACTTCAACTAGCCACCTACTGGTTGGGGCTTTACCTATGATTCCGCTTTCGGGTAGGCCCCCAATGACTTTGTGTGTGCTGAATGGGTAACATTTAGAAGTGATTTTTCCTGGGCGTCATGCTGCCACTACCCCAGGAAGAGGAAGGCATGAACCCGGACTTCACCAGGGCGACGCCTCCTTTGTTGACAAACTGGCGATGTTGCCATGATTCCCCAGGCAGTGACCACAACCCTTGCTGGATGGAACTCGCCACTGGCCATCACTGCAGCGGGTCGTGTCCTAATAAGGCCTCATATTGAAAGAAGTTTTGAGAGACCTATTGCGTCAATTACTTTTTCGTACCCTTATGTGTGTGCCTCACGCAAACCAGTCATGACCTGGAATTTGATCTACATCTGCCAACGTCGTAGCTCATAAACTTGTAGAAAGCTCGGGAGTCCCTCAAACCATGCGAATGAACAACGGTCGCTTCCCCGAATATTTAGTGAAAGTAAAGCACAAGGCTATCCAGGCGCGAAGTTCTTCAAAGAAGTTCGCTCGTAGCAGGTTGCTAGCGTATTGCTCAAGTTTCAAAGAGCGTGCCAGCCTTCGGAAGCTCTGGCTAACTTCAAGCTCAGAATAACAAAGGCAAAGCCACAGACACGATGTCGAATCTCCATCTGGCAGATGGTATGTCTCCCGAGAAGTTCGGTCATCAGGCAGTGGTTACGCTCTTCCCGTAGGCAGCGGCACCAGCTCCTCACGATAGAGAAAAATGTCGTTATCCGAACGCAGACTAAAGGTGCACATGCGGATCAGAGATAAACGTTTATCCTAAACTCTCCCCTTACAATGACAAAGTTTTCAACGGCGACGGAGTCCATAAATTTGCGCAGTACGCCTGGGGGGCATGGCATTACGTGGCAAGCATTGCGCCACCTGCATATCGACGGGAACTGAAGCACCTGGAGCTGAACGTAGTCTATGAAGGAGGTGAAGTTCCCACGGACTGTCAGCAATCGGTGGTGAGGCTTCTGCACAAGTCGACCAAGGCAGATACACTTATCGCCAACCTGAGGTGCATTTCCCAGGTTATGGAAGGGCGTGTACAGTTATGTGTGAGCTGTCATCTTTATTTATTTTACAAGTACTGCCAGCCTTGTTACCAGGTCTTAGACAGGAGTAGGCGTTTTGAAAAAAAAAACGAGTATGAAATAAGATCAAATAAGATAACAGACACTGAACAAGAATCTGCATCGCAAACAACACAAGAGAAACCTTTCACAATCATGGGTTGACTGGTAAAAACGACGGACGAATGCCATGGTTTATTCACAAAAGGCAGAAAGGAAGGATGAAACCGTTGGACAGTGCACAGTTGGTGCAGGTAGTGCGTTCCATTCGGGAATCGTGCGCGGGAAAAAGAATTTTTAAATGCGTTGGTCCTGTAGGAAAAATCTCTAACCTTTTTGTTGTGACAAGAGCGCGTGGAGCGGTGACCAGCCGGTAGAATATATAATGTTTTATCTATTCCTAAGTGACTTTTAGAGTAAGAAGAAAAATTTCGTTCTGTCCCGGTAACGCCTTACTTCAAGGTTTTCCAGTTCTGCAGCTTCTAGAAGAGATGATGGGGATGTGCGCCAGCTGTACCAATTGAAAATAAACCTGGCTGATTTTCTTTGGACTTTCTCAATTTTTAGTGATGTTGGTTTGTGTGTGCGGATTCCAAACAATCGCAGGGCATTATAGAATGGGTCGGATGAATGTTTTATATGCTAATAGTTTTATTTCATGTGAAGCGTTTCCTATTGATCGGCTTAAAAAGCCTCGTTTCTTCATTGCTTTATTATAAATGTATGTTACATGCTCATTCCACCTAAGGTCTGATATTATTACTACTCCCAAGTATTTGTACGTAGACACGATTGATAAAAACTGGTTGTTAATGCTATAACTAGGGGTTAAGGGATTCTTTTTGCGAGTAATGGTCATTGTAACAGTCTTTGGGAGGTTAATAGTCACCTGCCATTTCGAGCACCATGTTTGTATTGTAGACAGCGTGGTGTTTAAAGCTTCCTGATCATTTGAATTGCGCATTTCGTTGTACAAAATGCAGTCATCGGCAAAAGGCTTTATCTTGACGGGTGGGCTGCTGATGACGTCGTTGATAAAGATCAAAAGAGGAGCAGCCCGAAAACTGATCCCTGTGGAATGCCCGAGTCTACAGTTGCGGCTGTCGAAGCTGCATTGTTGACCTGAACACTTTGTTGGCGTAATGAAAGGTATGCTGTTATCCAATTAACTGAGGCGTCGGTGTTTAACATGGGTTTTAGTTCATGAAGTTGTTTAGAGTGAGAGACGCGGTCAATGCTTTTTTAAAATCATGAAATATTTAGTCTATTTAGCCTTGTATATCTAAAGCTGTCGCTAAGTCGTGCACTGTCTCTACAAGCTGAGTTACAGTAGCAAAACCTCGCCGGAAACCATGTTGGCTTGCGTCAGTTATTTCATTGTCGTGAACAAAGGCAGAAATGTGCTTGAAAATTATGTGTTCCAGGATTTCTGCGCATGTGCATTGTAAATATATTGGCCTGTATGATGCGCGGAGAGACAGATTTCCTGTTTTTGGTATGGGGATGACGTTCGCGTACTTCCAGTAGGTTGGAATTTCCTCGCATGACAGTGAATTCTTGAATATTAGGATTAAATACTTTGAACACAATTCGGCGTGCCGGGAAAGAAACGCATTCGGGATTCCATCAGCTCCGGGCGATTTTTTAGCGTCGGGGTTAAGCAAAAGTGCTAATACACCCTCCTCAGCAATTGTGGCATCACCAATCGGCAGAATGTGCTCATAGCTAGGGAACTGTGGGCTGATAGTGTCGTCACGCGTAAACACTGAGCAGAAATATCGGTTGGGCGTATCTGCGGTTTCGGCGCTGTCGGTTAAAAAGGTATCACTGATACAGAGTTTGGGTGCAGCTTTTTTTGGCGATAAGTGCTGCCGGAACTTTCCTGGGGATGAGACAAGACAATTTTTAGTGTAATTTTTTATAGTATTCTTTAGCTTTTTTTATTTTATCAGCTAATAATGGGGGGTACTCAAGCCAAGAAGCCGACCGCTTGATGGAACAGTCGGGCGCTGCTTGAGTTGTTTTCTTGCCTTTTTCAGTTTCCGCTCTATTCGCACTAATTCTTTTGTTACCGAGGGATTGCACTTCCGCAGCACTTTTCGCTTCACAGGTACAAAATCACGGATACACTTCAGAACCAGGAACTTGAAGTAGCCCCATATATCATCAATAGAATGTTCGTTTAATTCACACATGGCATGAAATTCTGAAAAAGCGCCATCTAGGGTGTCCAATGGATCAATATCACTGGCACGGGAGAAATCTGGGACAATTCTTTCTTGTTTTTCAATCTGTGGAGCAAAATTCACTTCCAACGTAAGGTATACCATTTTGCGATCCGATATATCTTCGAAAACCTGAATTTGTGGGTTGCGGCCGACTACGGCAGTATTTGCAAGGAAAAGGTCCAGAATTGATAGTGTATTGTTTTGAATACGGGTAGGTTCTTTGACAAACTGTGAAAGGTTGTGAAGCAGTACTATATCTACGGAAGGTTCAGAAGCACTTGAGAAGGGCTCAGGAAATGAAAAGGGTGCCTATAAGAATAAGTACTGCAGTATGCTACTTGCGGGTGATTTTAATGTTCCTTCTGTAAACTGGAATAACGATTTCCCTGAGCCCTTCTCAAGTGCTTCTGAACCTTCCGTAGATATAGTACTGCTTAACAACCTTTCACTGTTTGTCAAAGAACCTACCCGTATTCAAAACAATACACTATCAATTCTGGACCTTTTTCTTGCAAATACTGCCGTAGTCGGCCGCAACCCACAAATTCAGGTTTTCGAAGGTATATCGGATCGCAAAATGGTATACCTTACGTTGGAAGTGAATTTTGCTCCACAGATTGAAAAACAAGAAAGAATTGTCCCAGATTTCTCCCGTGCCAGTGATATTGATCCATTGGACACCCTAGATGGCGCTTTTTCAGAATTTCATGCCATGTGTGAATTAAACGAACATTCTATTTATGATATATGGGGCCACTTCAAGTTCCTGGTTCTGAAGTGTATCCGTGATTTTGTACCTGTGAAGCGAAAAGTGCTGCGGAAGTGCAATCCCTCGGTAACAAAAGAATTAGTGCGAATAGAGCGGAAACTGCAAGGAAAAGGTCCAGAATTGGTAGTGTATTGTTTTGAATACGGGTAGGTTCTTTGACAAACTGTGAAAGGTTGTGAAGCAGTACTATATCTACGGAAGGTTCAGAAGCACTTGAGAAGGGCTCAGGGAAATCGTTATTCCAGTTTACAAAAGGAACATTAAAATCACCCGCAAGTAGCATACTGCACTACTTATTCTTATAGGCGCACAAGAACTCGTTAAGATTCTCAAAGAAGGTGGTGTAGCAATTTTGAGGCCGATAGAACCCACCTATACATGATTAGATTACACTCGCGAAGAAAAATTTTCACAACAACCCATTCCATTCCTCTATTATCAGGCATCCTACCAACACTCAATGTTTCTTGGAAGAGAATTGCAACGCCGCCGCCACGGGAATGCCTGTCATTCCGTAAACGCGAGGTGTTATTTCAGAGTCGGTGATGTCCCTATGCAACCAGGTTTCTGTTATTAGTTGAACACGGGGTTTGTGGGCAGTTACAATACTGTCTAATTCGACGATTTTGTTTGCTATGCTTCGAGAATTTATGTTTACACACCGAAACATATTTTTCTTTTTTAACAAAAGAGTGGGGTCATTGCAGTCCTTTAGGGTTTTCTCGACGAAAGGTGACAGGTATGCGTTTCATCTGCGCGCTGTCCCATCGATACGTTTGATTGTCAACCTTTATCTTGTCATACTGGATCGTTACTATGGCACTTGCATTCCTATCGTCAGCTGTGCTGTGCCAGAGGTGCTTCCTTATCTGCCGCGTCTCTGCGGAAAAATCTTCCGGAATTGATATATTTTGCCCTTTGAGCTTGTGGCAGTTACTCAGCACGGTTGTTTTTTCTCGGTGGTCTATAAATTTTAGGATGATAGGGCGTTGCTTCTTTGCCAACTTACGGCCCATCCTGTGCAGTCTTTCAACGGAAGATACTCGTGCACCTAAGTACTTTAAAAATAATTCTTCATTAACTGTGGTCAATATTGAATCCGCTGTTTAGTTCACAGCTTCTTTAAAGCCGAAGCCTAATAGATTGTTTCGTCTCCTCCTATCTTCTAAATCACTTAGTTTTTGAGATTCTGTATTGATCTTTGCATGTCCTCAAATTGTGCTCAGAGTTCCGCATATTTGGCTGCTATGGTTTCCACGTTCTCAAGTTTAGACTCAATGGTGTCTGATCGCTTCTGCATACTCTTTTCTCCATCAAGAATTTCCCTCAGCAACTGTTCAGTAGTGGGACCAGGATTGGATTCGATATCACCACTGAGAGGCAATAACGCGAGCAACAATTTTAACGAACATGTATACAGTACTAACGCTGGCAGGGCACGCCAGCTGGACTAGAGAGCAGTGAGACGTTTAGAACAAGTACGGTTTCGTCATGGCTCTGACGGATGACCAGCTGGCGTGCCCACTGAGAGTATTCCGGGGCAGAAGGGTGTTTAAGTAGTCGGGTGGAAGGCAAGTTGAGTGCGCTGGTTTCTGTTGAAGGCTTGCCCATGAATACAGCGGAGGCAGTGGTTCATTTGCGCAGTCTCCACAGAATATGAAAGGGAGCGCAGGGGTGACGCTGCCGCTGGTATATTGAAGGGCGCTGGCCATCGTTGTCGCAGCGGATACAAAGATCTGCCTACACAACATCAATGGGTTCGTCATGGCTCTGACGGTAGTCAACAGTGTGGCGGAAACCTACTTTCGCCAAACCTGTTTCTGCTGTTTCTGCTTTCGCGAAACCTGTTTCGCCAAGCCTGTTTCTGGTGCAGAGCGTGGCTGCTACTTGCCGTGGAACTTGTAGAATACATAGCATGGTCCATGCCAGAGGACTGGCTGAAGGCAATTTATACGATGTCTCGTGAATTTATCATTGCATCACTCACAGCAGTAGAACGCCGAGGCCGTATTTTCAATTTCTTATGGACTTTTCTTCACTGTCGCACCTTTGAACTTTGAGGCCGCATTCGATGAGCTAGAGAAACTGTGCTGTCGTTACTGAGCGAGCAATATCTCCCCGGTAAAGTTCAATGTAGCAGGCTGCGGCAACGCTGTACAGCTCTCGAAGATATTTGAAGTTGAGTGAATGCTGTGTCCCTTTTAATGCTGTACATGTTTGATACCACGGTCCCGGCAGAGCACGGCAACACGTTGCACACAAAAAAACCCCACCGCCTGGCAATCCAGCAGGTTTTGGACATTATTGCACTCTACCATGCCACCGTTGGCGTAGCAGAGTCGTCATAAAAGAGGGTACACATCTTCCCGGGAAAAACGCCGGAGAAGCTGAAGAAATTTGCTTATTCGTCGCAGCCACTGCGATGAAGCAAGCGCCTCATAGTGTCGTGCGAATCATCGGCTTCCCACTTCAGGAAAGGTGGTCCAACTGCGTGGCTATAGTGCCTTTAGAACCCTGGATCAAGCTATACTAACCTCCAATTCTAGCTGCATCGCTAAGTGCCTGAAGCTCAGGAAGCGTCAAATTGAAAAGCTCGGGCACTTCCCCCGCGTGGTTCTGCGAACAGCGTCTGGATTACATAAACACACTCGCCTAGAAGAGCTCTAAATTCAAGGGGGGCAGAGATTGAAAAGGATGCGCAGTTTATCCTTCATTCTTTATTTCAAGTTTGCGCCTATTGAGGGCCTTTACAATAAGGAATCTTCAAATCCAAATTTAAAACTAGAGAGAAAGCCACCGAGATGGCTTAGTGGCTCTGAGAGTGCCCTGTTGAGAATGAGGCAGCGGGCTTGATCCCCGGCCGCGGTGGCCGCCTTACGATGGCCACGAAATGCAAATCCATCTGTGTACCTTGCGTAGGGTGCCGGTTAGCGAACCCCACGGGGTGAAAAATATTCCGTAGTTTCTCACTGCCCTTTGTGGTACGCGAAATCCCACCGTATAAAAACAATATTGAGAAGCGAATGCATTAAAAATTAAATCTGAATTTATATGACGGCCATTCTTGGCGGCAATTCGTTGATTGAGTTGAAGCAATCAGGTATATTCTCATATTTATGTCAGTAGGCGTGTCCCACCTAATTCCTAGGCATAAATACGTATCACATTCGTACATTCAGCTACATTACAGGACGAATTGGCTTTAAAGTATACTCCATGCTACGTGCACATGCTCATAGAGGATAGTTTTTATCAAAGCCACAGCGAAAAAGACAGTTGAAGATTTAGAACAATCTAGACCAATTTTTTTATGAGAAAGGCACGACACATTTTCCTTCACATAAACACAGAACAAAGAAACGCGCAGGTCACAACAACACTTGTGAAAAGACAAAAGCTTTGTTGAATGGGGTCGGAAACCAAGGCTACAAGGAAGCATGTGGCCTGTTTCCGGTTGAATATAATGTTGTGTGGCTCCCATTTAATGAGAATTGTACTTTAGTGCTGTTTGCCTACAGCAAAAGCTAGTACAACGATCTTGTGAGGTATTAGCACGCAGGCTCGTTGCAACACAGTTCGGGGTCTAAATACTTCAGCTCCTAAACAAACCTCAGAGCTTTAACCTAGAAAAAAAAACGTTATGGTGAGTAGAAAGGAATGACGGTGTGTTTGTGGGAAGACATGCTACTTTACGCAGAAAACTGCGTCACTTTGTCATTCTTATAGAAAACGGAGCGTCTTACCTCGGAATGGTGATGTGAAACCTGTATGTTCCCCTCAGAAAGCCAGAAATATATTTACAGGATATTTGTAATAACTGTAACAGCTGACAAGATGGTAGACAGCACGCGATATTCAAAGCATGGTCATCTTCAGACCAAGCCTAAAATATGCTGTGTCACAGTATGCTGAGCACTGGCTTTGCTGAGGGAGAGCTGAGAAAGGGGTGTGGGGACTTTCAGGAGTAAGCGGCGAAGCTTAGCGTCCGCAGCACGTGGGGCGGCTCGTGTGTGCATAAGTGCCGATGCGCGAACACGGTCAACAAACACTTCGGTGACGTTTGAAAGACTGCGTTGACTTTCACATTTTGATGGGGTTGCAGACCATGCCTCTTGGACTGCAATGACTATTTTTTCCTTGTCTCGAGTTATCGCGCAAGGTTGCATCTTTGACAGAGCAACGGCTAGGAGACGGCGAATCGCAGAAAATGCCGTCCGGCGCAATGTCGGCGACATAGCTGACGGGCAGCAGTTGGGGCCGAATCGCGACGTCGACATAATGGACAGGCATACTTGGAGTGAGTGGTTGGGTCGTCGCGACGACTTCAGCGCAGCCGAGTGATGGAGCCAATCGAGAGCTGAAGGGACCTCTGAACGACTTCAGAGTAGCTTAGTGGTGTAGCCGCAGGAAGACTGTGGCGCTGGTCGGCAAGAGCGCGCTGATCTCGCGCTAAATTGCGCGATGGAGCGGAGGCATCAAACTCTACGCAAGCTGGTGTATATGTGGCAGCTAAGCGACGGTCTTCAAGAAGAGCCAGCGTGAAACATCCTCCGGCCGGGCCGACCCGCAGCGGAGGGGAAGTAGGCGTTAAGCACTCCCAATGCTTGGGCCAATCCAGAAGATAGTGCA
Source organism: Dermacentor variabilis (assembly GCF_050947875.1). Classification (NCBI taxonomy): domain Eukaryota; kingdom Metazoa; phylum Arthropoda; class Arachnida; order Ixodida; family Ixodidae; genus Dermacentor; species Dermacentor variabilis. Next base: position 60,045,299 of record NC_134573.1, on the reverse strand, counting down.
ATACCGGCCCGTTCCTTGGCGAAGGTGAAGGAGGCGTTAAGCACTCCTCATACGGGGGCCGATCCCCAAGATAGTGCAATGCCAGGCCGACCCGCGGCTGAGGTAAAGTAGGCGTTAGGCACTTCACATACGTGGGCCGATCACGAAGATAGTGCGATGCTAGGCCGACCCGCGGCAGAGGTGCAGTTCGCCATTAAGGGGCCCACATTGCCCTTAGTGCCCTTCCACTGTTCAGAGAGTGGAAGGGCACTGAGTTTTTTTTTGCCCACCGCTGCTTCGAACATACATCGTGCCTGCACTCTCGTTATCGGCGCGTTCGGGGACAATAGCGCCGCGTGTTGCAATTCTGTCGCTCCGGTGGTCGGTAACTCGAGCCTGATTTCTTTCGCGGCAGTGATTCTATGCAGTTCATACAAAATACGGCTGACCCCTTTATCAATTCTGAGACTTTCAATAAGAATGAGCTTGGTGAAATGTCAATTCGCCATGCCATATTAGGCAATATAGTGCCAATGCCAACAAGACACTGGCAAGACACTGATGATCGTTTCACCAGCCGGCGTACTTTCTTGGAAGAAGCACACGGAACACTTGGCCGACAACGCCGCCAAGGCCAACGAAGACAAGGAGTCGGCACTGTGCTGCAGGCTTTCGGGCCACCTACGCCAAAAAAACCAATCTGCCGACTGTTGTTTGGCAAGTCTCTACGAGATCGACAAACAGCGAAAACATAGCACCTATTACGCCATTGCTGCCGCAGCTGCAGTCTTTATACTGCAGTTAATTGCGGTAAAAGTAAATACCAAGATGCTACCGAAGTTGAAATAAATGATCGTGATATTGCGCCAGCCTCGGTATTCTGCAATGCAGGCGTTGATATCGTTCAATGGAGGGTGTACCTGCAGCGCACGAGTTGGTGCTACAACTTCAGGCGAGGTTGAACTAAAGGCAGAACTCTGACCTTGGTATTTCAAGTGAAGGGTAGTTAAATTGCGGCCATTCCAGTATGAAATGAATTACCGTTCACGTCACACATAGATTAAAAGCGCGAAGTGATCGTAGGACCTGAAAAAAGATAACCGGCTACAGAATTCAACAATGACAGCTTTTTCCGAAGGCCTCACGTTACCTCGGATTCATGCGATGTTGTGCATACAGGATGGCCCGATTCCTTAGTGGAATGATTGGAAGGTAGGCGATGGTGCATCAGTACTAATATTCAACCCTCAGGCCTGCCTCTGCAAAAAAGTTAGACAGTGCAACTACAGCTCCGCGCTGGCCGTCTGCAGGATATAGTCAGTCGTTAAGGTGTACGAGGTCTCTTGGGTTTGAATTGATCCCTGATTCCATCGAGGCCTGAACACTCCCACAGAAAGTGCCCAATGTCAGATCAGTCTTCCGTAGGAGAATGTTCAAACATGATGCGAACATTGCCGCCTGTAAAAACTCTATCAAAGGACGCCTTCAGACGCTGCCTCCGTTTTGCGTTAATAAATGCAACCAGCCTCATACGGGTTCGTTCATGCTGTGTTCGTGTTCCCTTTGCAGTAATATGTTTTATTGCTATCAACATAAAGTTAAAAAATTGACCTCGTGGCCAAGTGATTAAAGCATTAGATGGATTACCTAGCAGTTACAGGTTCGGCACTGCCAACGGACGTTTGAGTTTTCGTTTCATCGAAAAAGCCCGAAAAGGCGAGAGAAGAAACTACGTACCTACCTACCACCGGACGCCTAGGAAGAGCGAAACAATCTTCTGCATTAAAATGTTCATCCGATCTTTCTTAAATGTCTTTTGGGCGTTTGGAAAGGTGCAATGCTCCTTAATAGAAATAAATATATGTTTTTCGGTACATAGGTTACACGATGAAACACACAGGCCTGAAACATGTAACATTAAAGAAACCAGTGTGCTGAGTTGTTTCTCATTTCTTGATAATAACGCTAATGAATTTCGTGTTGCAATCGACGAACTTTAGTAGCCGGCATGAAATTTCAAGTTCGGGGCTATTGAGACCCCTTACAAAGGCCTATATTGAAGTGAAAAATTATAACAAGAAAAAAAGCAGCGGCGATGGCTAAGCGGCTGTTGTGGTGCGCTGCTGAGTCCGAGGTAGCGGGTTTGATCCCCTGCCGCGTTGGCCGCATTACCACCGCTGGGAAATGCAAAACCATCCGTTTACCGTGGTAGGGTGCCCGTTAGCCAACACCAGATGGTAAAAATTATTCCGGAGTTCCTCACTGCCCTTCCTGGCGTGCAAAATGCCGGAGTTTTAAAACAATCTTGAAAAGCAAAAGGTTTCAAAATTTATTCAGAATTCAAGTGATGGCCATTCGGGGCGGCAATTCATTTGTTGAGCTGAAGCATTCAGCTGTTTTCGTATAATTTAAGTCAGTAGGTGTGCCTCGCCAATATCCTAGGCATAAATACATCTCAGGATCGTACCTCATACTATGTTATTGGACGAGTTCGCTATCAAGAATGAGCATCTACGCCGCATGTAGATGCTCATTAAGGATTGCATTCATAAAAACCACTGCAACAAAAATGCCCGAAGATGTGCAGCAATCTACATGATCTTTTTTTTCGAAGAGAAGGGTATGAAACATTTTTTTGCCACATGAAAAAACAGAGCAAGGACAGATCACAACACCACTTATAAAAAGACAAAAGCTAGATTGAATGCGGGGGTGCAACCAACTCTACATAGGAACATATAGCTGGTTTAAGGTTAAACAGAATGTTCTGTCACTCCTATCTATTCAGAAAGGAAATTTATTGCTGTTTCTCTACAAGAAAACAACTGAACCAATGCAGTGAGATTCTAGTGCGAAGCCTGGTTGCAATACTGTTGCGCTGCGAAATGTTTCAGCTCGTAAATTAAACTCAGAGCAGTAACCTAGAAAGAAACGAAAAAAATGTTATCATCAGTAGAAAAGAATGTCGGTATATGCGTGGCAGGATGTTTCATTGTACAGAAAACAGCGTAATTTTCGTTCTTATAGTGAACGGAGCATGTGATCAAAAAAGGGGTGTGACGCGACACCTGGATGTTCCCGTTCGTGAAGGACGTTTCCAATGCCAAGCCGATTAAAGAGCTTTATTCCTTCTTTATCAGCTTTGTGGAAATTACTCTAAGACACTCAGCTGTGCAGTTTGCTAGATTTTGCTCACTTAGGGAATAAGAAAGATGCTGCAGTCACTTTGTGATCTACTTCGAAGAGAAGAACAATTGCTGCAATGTTGTCAATGTACCAAAGCGAGTCGTTACCATCATTTCAAAAGAATTGTCGGAAAAAATCATGACAATTCTCTCGATACCACTAAATATGGTTGCTTTGTCCCCTTTGGCAAGAGGAGTACCGTGAAAACTCCAACGCGAGATCCTACATGCTTTCGAGATAAAATGGTTAACCAGCAGTTTGTTGTACCATCATACAGCTGAATTATCGCCGGATGTTCTAATACGAATCATTCTGTTGACGATTTCAGGTGTGTGGCAGTAGCTAGATTCCTTATTTCCACGGTTACGAGCTATTGCAATGAAGAAATTCAAATTTCCGATGTTGGAATCAAACATTGATTTCATCTGGTAGCAGCCGAATCATCAATGGTCTAACAAAAAGGCCATCATCACTTTAGAAAAAAAATGAGGCTACGATGACACTCACTTTCCCGTCTCAACGCAAACATGCTCTTTGAGGCAAATGGTACAAGAGTCATGTCGCCGCAAATTACCATGAAAAGCTGGATCTGGTCAGTGTTTGGCATTTTTCTCTCGTCACGCCCATTGCTTTGATTCTCAATGACCGATTCCACCGCTTTCGTAGTCCGCCCATATTCGTGAGTTCATTCTTCGTAGCAGCTAATGCTTCGTAGAAGCTGTGCGTCACTGTACCGAGACTGGTTGGGGGTGTATCCGAACAGAATTTAATATTGCTTCGCTAGAGGACTAACACAAGAATAAAACGTCAGTCGATATGCCGTAGCTGTTAAATTAATGTCGTCTCCAAGGTTGTCTTAGTGCTACAGTCACACACGCGTTCGAGCTGCACAGACGATTGCTCGCCTTACACATACGCGTTCGTCCACCTTCGTGTACTTTGCAAAATCGCAAAACCAGACTGGTGTGCCGATTACCTATACTATGCTTAGCATGACTTAGATTCATGAAAACGTGAGGCCTGGATGAATTATTCAGGACATGGCGTTTAACCAACGCCGCGAAAGTCTATCCGGAACTTTCAGCCCATATTTAACCATGCGGTGCGTTTTATCGCCTGCAGGTGTTGGTGTGTTGCCTGTAACATCCTAAGATCCTTTGGAGGAAACTGTGATAACGATGTTATTGAAACATCTGCTTGAATCAGGGAAGGCACACTGCAAATCGTCTGTTATGCTTACATAACAGGTACAAGTAATCAGGTAGGGGGAAATGAAGATGAACGAAAACGCAAGTTGGTGCAGGCGGTAGCCCTATTGCACTTTCCGCATTACTCGTGTGATACTCTGCTAATAAAGATAGAGCGGTGTTCCTTCTTTTATCCACTTTCTGTGGTACTTTGCTGCATTCAGGAGATTAGGCCTGGGAGCTTTAGTGAGTGCCATTCACAGCAAAAGGTCATGGCACAGCGAAATTTTGTCGAATTGTAAAACTACAAGTTTTCTTACAAACGAAGCGAGTTATGAAATGCTTCGTAGACGCAGGTTGAAAGATTCGACATGCCTCTATAACGACAGCTCAAGAAAAAAAACTGTTGGCCATTTAAGTTGGCCTCTAATTGCGTAATTGCTTCATTTTTCTTCCTATATATCAGCAGATGGTAGAACGTCAGTGTGCGTTATACAGAGTCACAGTACATTTGGCATTGCCGCGAAATATGAGCAATTAAACAAAAAAAAACCGTCACTCCAACACCCCGCGCAGTTGCACAAGCAGCTCTCCCTGTTTGAGAGTCACCTATGAGTTGACAGTTGGCGTAGAGGTTTTTTCTATCATTATTATCAGCAGAAGGAGTAGATTTTTTATGTCCACTGCAATATGAAGGCGTTTCCCTGTTCTCTCAAAGTACCCCTGTCCTGCACCAACCCATTTGAACTTGCGCCTGCAAATTCCCCAAGTTCTCACCCCGCGTAGTTTTCAGCCGTCCTCGCTAGTGCTACCTTTCTCTTGGCATCCATTCTGTAACTTTAATGGTCCACCGGTTATGCATCCGACGCATGCCATGACCTGCGTAGCTTAATTGTTTTCTCTTCATGTCAATTAGAATATAGGCCATCCCAGTTTCCTCTTTGATCCACACCGCTCCCTTTCTGTCGCTTAACGTTACGCCTAACATTCTTCGTCTCATCGCTTTTGGCGCGATTCTTAACTTGTTCTCGAGCTTCTTGTCAACCTCCAACTTTCTGCCCGTTATCTCAGCACCGATAAAATGCAGTGATTTTACAATTTTCTTTTCAATAATAGTGGTAAGCTCCCAGTCAGGATCTAGCAATTGCTGTCATATGCACTCCGGTCGTACTTTTATTCTGCAAATTTTCTGCCCACGATCGGGCCCCTTTGAATATTTAACCTGGATAAACGTACTCCTTCTAAGACTCTACACAGTAATTAGCAACCCTGAACTCTTGCTCCTCTGCCGGGCTATTGAACAATATATTTGCCTTATGCATATTATTATTTAACCCTATCCTTACACTTTCTTGTGTTAAGGTCCTAAATCATTTGTTGTAATTCGCCCCCAGTGTTCCTGAACAGGAAAATGTCATCTGTACACCGAATGTTGTTGAGATATTGGCCGCCGAACTTCTCTCTCTCTTGAGCTTTCCGAGTTTAATAGATTGACTCATTCTTTGAAGCATACAGTTAATAGCAGTAGAGAGATTGTCTCCTTGCCTGACCCCTTTCTTTATAAGTGAATTTGTACTTGTGTAGAACCAAGATAGCTGTGGAATCTTTGTGGATATTTCCCAAGATATTTCCGCACGCTTCAAATACTACATAATCCAGCAATAACTCTATGACTGCTGCCGTCTCTACTGAATCAAATTAATTTTCATAATCTATAAAAGTCGTATGGAGGGGTTCATTCTAAATTGCCGATTTCCCATTTACCTGATTAATGACAGTAATATGATCCATTGCAGAATATCCCTTCCTGAAGGCAGCCTATTGTCATTGTTGAGTTATGTGTTGCGCCTATTTTATTCGTAATTATCTTGGTAAATAGTTTATAGAATACTGAAAGAAAGCTGATGAGCTTTTGTGTTTCCAATTGTTTATTGTTTCTCATCGTCAGGATTAGTATAATTTGGCATCCTTCCAGTTCTCTTCTACACGTGAAGTAGTGAGGCATTGCATATCATCATCATCATATAAAGGGCCTCAAGGTTTTTAAGCAAGATATGTCCTCTATATTTGATTAAATGGACATTTATTCCCTCTTCACCGGCTGCTATACCCCGGGTGATGTCTCTCAAGGCCCTTCTAACATCGTTGTTACTTATAGAAAGAGCCTGAGTATCCTGTTCATTGCTAGTTGGAATGAATCAATTGTGGCCCCTCTGGGCAATGTACATGCGTGTATACAATTCTTACTCTACTTTTACTGTATCGTCTAAATTGGTATTCATATTTGTCATATATTCATTAGGTTCTTTGTTGCTTGCAATGGTTTCACTAGTGGTTACTTTGGTGCCCTGCTTTCCACTTAAATTTCTCATTCTGAAACCAGGCTAGTTATGTTTTCATTATTGTCTCTGTTTTCTTTATGTAATTATCATGAAGCTGCATCTTTGTTTATATGCACCAGCCTGAATTGATCAGCTTTTACCCTTAGTGCATCTAGGTCGGTCTGCATTTTCTTGACTAATTTTACTATTTCTCTCTTCACTTTGAGGGAAATCCGATATCGCACTAACTTATGTTCAACGTGCTTTGCCCTATCTAACATACTGCATCCTGTACTCTGATGGTATCGGCATAGACTACGAAATATATTACATTCATTGTTCCCCTATCGGGGATTTTTCATGTCCACTTCCTGTTGCTACGCTTCCTGAAGAAGGTATTCATAATTCGGAGCTTGTTCGTTTCCACCAATTTTACAAAGACTTCTCCTCTTGTGTTCCTGGGATCGATGCCGATGGAGGCTTGATTAGTGATATATTCATAGATTTCCCATAGATAAAAATTTGACCCAGGGCGTAAATAAACTTTATATTTAAAGCTGCTACTTATATTAAAAGCTGCTGACACGCAAAAAATACGTAGAAGGTCGGACGTTCTCCTAAGAACAGATGGGTTCAGATAATAATACTGTGACGAAGCTTCTCAGAATTTATTGCAATGAACACAAGGCAATCTCAGCATATGGACAAGAAAGAACAAAAAAATCCCGGAAGGCTGTCTGAATCAAACATTTTCCATTAAACAAAAGCTGGGCTACCACGAACAAAAGAAAACAAGAAAGAACATCAGCCTTCGATCAAGCAGCTGAGAACAGAGAATTCTGTAAAGATGTATATTTAGTTCAAAGTAAATCACGTAGTGCAGTTCGAAAATAATGTGGTAATTTACAAATGTGATAAATGTTGTAATTTTCAAATCATTGGGGGCATCGGAGAAAGAAAAGCTTGTTTCAAAAAAACAACAGACTGTGCGAAACAAAAAAAAATATATTTACGTAGTAATAAATACTGGTTCACGAGGACATAATCCGCTTTGTACCACTCACCCATATAAGTATAACTGAAAGGCAACAAATGCCGTACTAGCTACAGAAACAGATTCTACGTTTTAGACTTTCAGCATAGCTTAACCAGTTCACTAATAACATTGAGGTTACCACACAATATATTTCCACAAAGCATATTCCCAGCAAATATGTAAGGAACACTTCTGTTGACAGTGTTCATTTGGATTCGCGATTTTTCATGGCCCTAAAGCGTTTTCTAATGCACTGAGGTTTTTACACATAAAATTCAAATTTCCAATGCATCGATATCTTTATGAAAGAATTGAAATTTCAGCTACTGTTTTAGGTGTGTCTGTGTAGCATATTATGTACACGGTATTTTGCAATTGTTGTAGTTTGCGTTCGCTGCGTTTGTTGTTTCCTCTTGCTGTAAGCTTGTTATTTCTTCATCGCTTTTTATTCGATTAGTACTTTGTTTACGATTTCTGACGGCTTATGTTTTTTTTAACCGAGCATTATAAGTGTAGTGCTTTGCCTAAAAAGGAAACTCCTTTTCTAGAAGATATGCTTATTGTGCCTGTAGTTTCCTCGTCCTTCTCCGGGTTCCTTTTTGCGTCTAGAGATTGTAGGGTCGCCATATCCTGCCCGTAGTCATTTCTCTTTCTCCATTCCGTGCTTCACATTAGATGGTTCTTAGAATTCCTTGCTGTCTTTATGTTGGGGCTTAAGAAGAGGTGTTTGGAGATTGAATCTATCTCTCTCCATGACCATGGTCCCTGGATGAAGGTCTGGCATAAGACTTCAGCGACATATATTGACGCCTTTATTCAGTGCATTGTGGCGTCGATGCTGCTGGTCTGGTCAACTTACTTTTTACTTAGACATTACCGCCATCATCATCAACATATATTTATGTCATTGCAGGACGAAGCTCTCTCCCTGTGATCTTAAATTACTCCGGTTTTCCCCCAGCTGATTCCGGCTTGCGCGTACAAATTTCATGATTTCCTCACCCCACCAGTTTTCCGCGTTGTCGACTTCACTTCTGTTTCCTTGGTACTCATTAGGTATCTCTACTGGTCCATTTGGTATCGACCCTTTGTATTACATGACCTGCCCAGCTCCGTTTCATTTCTCTTGATATCAACTGGAACATCGGATATCCCCTTGTGCTCTTGGATACACATGCCTCTCTTTGTGTCTCTAAGGTTACGCGTAACGTTTTTGATCCATCGGCCTTCACACAGTCCTAAACTTGTTTAGAGCTTTTTTTGTTATCCTACAAGTTTCTTCCTCATTCGCTAGCACTGGTAGAAGGTAATAATAATAATAATAATAATAATAATAATAATAATAATAATAATAATAATAATAATAATAATAATAATAATAATCTTTATTACAAATAATGAAATTGTACATATCATTTTGCTAGGTCTGCCTAAGCCTTCTGTGGGCTTGTATGGCAGAAATCTGGCAGTCAGGGCAATGCATTATGTACCTTATTACAGACAAACTAAATGTCAAACTAAAAAAAAAATAAGAAAGACCGTTTCACAGGTTTTTCAGGTAAACATGCCCAGTAAACAACACTTATTGTTCAAATGAAAACACGCAGCACTCAACAACCATTACAATTGAGTACACATGGCACAATATCTAAACATAGTCACAACCTATCTAGAACGAAAAAAGAAAAAAAATTGTGAAAACAGCGGAAACAGTCCGACATTCATTTTGGTAAAGATCACACTACAACAAAAGAGACTTTATGCAAGCGTGAACTATTCTATCATTGCCTTGAGGGCCTTTTTTAATCCCGACAAAGTTGTCTGATCCAGTACAGCACTGGGAAGGCTATTAAACAGGTGGGGGATGTAGTACCGTCTTTGTCCTTTTCCATAACGAGTTCTTGTCCGAGGAACTACATATCTGGGATGACTACGCAAAGCAACACTTTTATGGAGAGGTTCTCGGAAAACATTGCTCCAGAAATAACGCATCACAATTGTTGAACGAAATAGAGACTCGAAATCGGGCATTTCCAAATCTCGAAATAAGTTATCTGTGGTTTGGTTGTACGCAACACATTTTACTATGCTTTTTAAAAGGTTGTCAATTTTATGTTTCCAAAATCCGCTGCAACTAAAAAAACAGGGAATGCCGTACCTTATATGCGAGTAGTCTAAAGCATGAACTATCACTTTTTTAATCTTGGTAGGTGCATAACTTCTTATACGGTAAAGGACACACGCAACATTACGTAATCGCGCACATATTCGTGCCATTTGAATATTCCATGATAAGTCAGCCTCAAAGTATACTCCAAGGTACTTGACACTATCCGCCTATTGTACTAGGGCACAAACACAGTCTAAGCAATCAGAACCGTGAAGGAAAACATGTTGATTTGTTACAAGAGCCTTTAACGGATTTCTAAAACATACTAATCGAGTTTTCTTAGCACTGACTTTTATACGGTTTTTTTTAAACCAGCTCATCACATTTTTTATGTCGCTTTGAAGTAAAGCGACAGCTGTTTCGTACTGCATGTGTTTAGATACAAGCAACGTATCATCTGCATACTGGAAAATAGTTCATGAAGTTGTTACCTGTGCCAAGTCACAAACGTACAAATTAAAAAGAAGAGGAGACAAAACGGAACCCTGTGGAACCCCTGCGTTAAGAAACCGCAAAGAACTCTTTTTGTCGCCAATACATACGATCTGGGACCGATTTAACAGGTAGTTTTGTATAAATGTATGGAAATGCCCCCGAAAACCGTAATTATGCAGTTTAGCACATAGAATGCGGTGGCTTACCGAATCGAAAGCCTTTGATATATCTAAAAAAGCCCACAGGCTACCTGGTTAAGCTAAAATGTTTGATATAGAAGATCCGACAGTTCTTCGAAAAGCGCATGCGTTCTTCTACCAGAAATGAAGCCATACTGGGAAGGTGATAAGATGGTGTGTTTTAAAACGAACCCCTCAATCGCTTCAAGCACGTGTCTTTCCAACAGTTGCGCTAAGAAAGGAAGAACAGAGATGGGGCGATAGTTCTCTGGCTTCGAGGCATCTCCGCCTTTGAATATCGGTATCACACGTGCTCTCTTTAGTGCATATAGTATTATGCCAGTATCAAGGATTCTATTAAAGATAAAATGAAGTGAATCAGCCAGAACTCTGACGTTGCGACATATGTCGCAACGTCAAATGGACCAATAGAGATACCTAATGCGTACCAAGGAAACAGAAGTGAAGTCAACAACGCGGAAAACTGGTGGGGTGAGGAAATCATGAAATTTGTACGCGCAAGCCGGAATCAGCTGGGGGAAAACCGGAGTAATTTAAGATCACAGGGAGAGAGCTTCGTCCTGCAATGACATAAATATATGTTGATGATGATGGCGGTAATGTCTAAGTAAAAAGTAAGTTGACCAGACCAGCAGCATCGACGCCACAATGCACTGAATAAAGGCGTCAATATATGTCGCTGAAGTCTTATGCCAGACCTTCATCCAGGGACCATGGTCATGGAGAGAGATAGATTCAATCTCCAAACACCTCTTCTTAAGCCCCAACATAAAGACAGCAAGGAATTCTAAGAACCATCTAATGTGAAGCACGGAATGGAGAAAGAGAAATGACTACGGGCAGGATATGGCGACCCTACAATCTCTAGACGCAAAAAGGAACCCGGAGAAGGACGAGGAAACTACAGGCACAATAAGCATATCTTCTAGAAAAGGAGTTTCCTTTTTAGGCAAAGCACTACACTTATAATGCTCGGTTAAAAAAAACATAAGCCGTCAGAAATCGTAAACAAAGTACTGCTAGAAAAAAACCGATCTAGAAAAAGCCGTGCTGTTATGCCATTAAGTCCGACAGCACGGCTTTTTCTAGATCGATGCAACAATCGATACAAGTCTTCTTTATTTATTGGTGGAAGAAATGCCGAATCTAGTATTGAACTAAGACCACCATTGAGATCAACAGGATCATTGGATCCATCATTATCAGCGCAAATCGAAGAAAAGAAATCATTGAAGCTGTCCGCCAGATTTTGATTGATAGATCCAAAATTTTTTGTTATCGGATCCAAATACGTACCTGGATAAGAGCCTCTAAGCTCATTTACCACGGACCACATTTTAGCGGGTTTATGACGCGAGGAAAAAAAATTTATTACGATAGTAGTTCCTCTTAGAACAGCGTATCAGTGCTGTAACTTTGTTCCGGGCTGCTCGATAGAGACATTTTAGTGTTTCGTCCTCAAGGTGCTGTCGACACCGCTTCCACAAGTTTTCCTTTTCTTCAGTAGCTTTTATTATGCAATTGCTCAGCCAGTATAGGTGTGGTCTTCGTTTTCGAACCAAGACTGTTTTTCCACATGCCTTCTTTAAATCGGAAATTACCGCTATAAAATTATTATATACACTGTTCGGACAGCTATTTGTTAGCATTGCGTTCCAGTCATAGTGGGAAACTAGTCGGTCGAAATTAGAGCAATCAAATATTTCAATATATTGGGATTCTTTACTTTGGGATTGCTGGGAACTTGGGAATGAAAGCTGGCATCCTATAAAATAGTGGTCTGCCAGCTTTTCCGTCACTCGGACGAAACTGATATTTGAAAAATCTATTGAACGGACCATCACGTGGTCAATACAGGAAGTCACAACACGAGACAAAAGAAGCTCCTCTCGTGTAGCCTCGTTAATAGCCGACTCAATGCCATAGTCAGCTAGGATGTTCAAGTAATTGGTAACCGTGGCTTTCTCCGAGTTTAAAATGTCTATGTTAATGTCTCCAACGAGATAAACGTTCGAATTAGGAGGTAGACAACCGAGATTTTGCTTTAGTTGATTCAAAAATGTTTGCACATGTTCGGAGGGTGGACGATAAGTCGCAGCTAACAACAAAGCCACATTAGAATTTTCCAAGCGGAAGGCGAGCCATTCCGCCCCCGTAAAAGTAAACGTCGTAGTTGTAGTTACCCATTCAGACTTGATGAATACTGCAATATCACCACCTCTCCTGGCCGTTCTCGTAAAAAAGTATTCTTGGTAATTCGGTAGATGGAACTGCGACAACATATCATCTTGAACATTTATCTCCGAGAGTACAAATGCATCCACTAAGGGTATCACGTCAGCAACACCGACAAGAAACAGATCCCAGTATTTTCTTATGCTTCTTATGTTTATGTGAACGACTGAAAAAGAAAGCTTGCCACAATTTTCGAAAATAGATCCCAATGAAGGGAAGTCCGGGAGAGAAATGTAGTTTATCGCCATGAGTTTAAACCATCTTATCGATATCTGTGACCGAGGCAATTCTGATGACAGCCCCTCCGTCTTCCTTTCGTGCAAAGATCTTTGCATTCCTTACCCAGACAAACTTATAGCCGTTTTCTTTGCCTTTAGACCGAGTTTTCCAAAAAAGTTCCTTAGTAGCTTGGGTGAGGTTTTCATTGAGATACATAGCAGGTACATTTTTTGCCTGTGCCAAAGCACGAAGTTTGCCGCGAGCAACAAGCCAAGTGTCCCGCAAAAATGGGGACGAGAATCTAATGAGCACGATAGGCGTTTTATCTTTTCGGGCAGGTAAACGGTGGATCGCAACTATGTCGCGGGGCTCAAAATCTATTATTTCTAGCTTCTGTGCGAGATCCGCGATAGCAGTTCGCAAGTTTTCTCCCGATGAAAACGGAAGCCCGTGTAGCTCAAGGTTAGGTAGTCTGTTATACTGCCCACAGCCATTAATATCAGCCCGCAACTGAACCATCTCAGTGGATTGGGTATTCACCGTTTCCGTCAGCGACAGAACTTGAGTTTCTAGGCTTTTCAAGGCCGAATCAGACTTTTTTGTCTGTATCGCAACAGTGTCATAGGCCGAAGACAGAAACTGTACAGAATTTTGCAGCTCAACTACAGTCTCTTTAACTGATAGCACTTCATCTATTTTTGTTTGAGAGCTAGGAGCTCATCGAGCTTTTCTCGGAGAGGCAAAAGAACAACCGTCATGTCCTTAATACCCCTTAGTTCTTCTCTGAAAGCATTTAATTCCTTTGCGAAAGAGCCAGGATCATCAGCCACTGCAGTTACTTGAAAATTAGCGGCTGTCAATAAGCTGTTATCGCTTGCAGGTGTTCTGCATTGCTTACATTTCCAGGCCTCTCTTTTAGCCACGCCCATTGACGCAAACGTATTTTCAGCCACACCGGAACAGTTTTTGCCAAGGTGATAGCCTAGTTTGAAATCCAAGCATGTTAGGAATCTGCCATCACCTGGCAGCTTCTCCGAGCACGATTTACATTTGGCTCGGTCAGGCATGGTCACACACACAAAAAAAATTGACAAGGCTGAATTTACTGTTCGCTAAATACCTATCACATCAGCACAATGTTCAACACAATAAAGCACAACATACTTATAGCATCATCACAAGGGTCAACATAACTAGACAGTAGTCGGCAGCACTGGCAAACAACTATACTCTTAAAATTAATGGCCCACCTGCAAAGACAAACGTGGCGATGAGTATTTGGTGACAGCTTCGCCACCGACTGCGGAGCACTGTTGATTCGGGAGAGCCTTTTATCGTCTGATGAGAGATCCAGGCGCCACGGTTCGGTGCGATGTGGAAGCTGGAAGCGGCCACTTTGGACAGCAGCTTAGCGGGCTATTAGAAACGTCACCCAAACTTTCCAGCTGAATGCTCGGGTCATGCCTGGGACGAAGAATGGCGCAGCTGCAGAAGCTTGTTCCAGGTTAGTTCACAGCGACCAAAGCAGCACCTGCCAAGACAAACGTGGCGATGAGTATTTGGTGACAGCTTCGCCACCGACTAATAATAATAATAATAATAATAATAATAATAATAATAATAATAATAATAATAATAATAATAATAATAATAATAATAATAATAATAATAATAATAATAATAATAATATTTATTGCCACTTTGTAGAGGATGCAGAGAGGTTCAGGGCCGTCAAAGCCAACAGGAGGCTTGAAGGACTGGGCCGGGCAGTTTACGGCAGAGGTTACAAAATGGGAACAACAAGCAGAACATTGAAAGGAAGAATAGGTTCAGCTGAAGAAATAGGAAAACAAGGCAATCACAAAACCAGTATCAAGGACATCCGTACTAACTCCAAGGAAACAAAACTTATAATCCATAATCTCATACATCTAAGCACAACTGTAAAAGAATACAATAATCAACTCAATGTTCTGAAATGAGCTTTTAGGTTCCGCATAGTGTTTACAGCAAAAAG